>NC_069500.1:962667362-962784862 GCF_027579735.1 Bombina bombina
ATGATATGATGAAGGCAGATCAATGTGCCAATGATCCAACTGCAGGTCCAGAAACACTCTAGGGCATAGAAGGGGTTAAATTGCCAGAATAAAACCCCAATATGCCTTAGACTCCACCAGATCAAATTCACAGCAGCTGAAGCAGAGAAGGGCAATGCCCATCCAAATGCCTATTTTCAGGGCAATGGGGAGCTTAGGTTTTTTTAGTTAGGGTTTTATTTGGGGGGTTGATTGTGTGGGTGGTGTATTTTACTGTTGGGGGTTGTTGTTTTTTTTTTACAGGTAAAAGAGCTGATTACTTTGGGGCAATGCCCCGCAAAAGGCCCTTTTAAGGGCTATTGGTAGTTTAGTTTAGGCTAGGGTTTTTTTATTTTGGGGGGGGGGGGCTTTTTTATTTTGATAGGGCTATTAGAATAGGTGTAATTAGTTTAAATATCTTGCAATTTGTTTTTTATTTTCTGTAATTTAGTTTTTGTACTTTAGATAATTGTATATAATTTATTTAATTGTATTTAATTTAGGTCATTTAGTTAATTATACTGTAGTATTAGGTGTTAGTGTAACTTAGGTTAGGTTTTATTTTACAGGTACTTTTGTATTTATTTTAGCTAGGTAGTCATTAAATAGTTAATAACTATTTAGTAACTTATTCTACCTAGTTAAAATAAATACAAACTTGCCTGTGAATTAAAAATAAACTCTACGGCCTAGATTTGGAGTTTGGCGTTAGCCGTGAAAACCAGCGTTAGAGGCTCCTAACGCTGGTTTTAGGCTAACTCCGGTATTTGGAGTCACTCAAAATAGGGTCTAACGCTCACTTTTCAGCCGCAACTTTTCCATACCGCAGATCCCCTTACGTAAATTGCGTATCCTATCTTTTCAATGGGATCTTTCTAACTCCGGTATTTAGAGTCGTGTCTGAAGTGAGCGTTAGACATCTAACGACAAAACTCCAGCCGCAGGAAAAAAGTCAGTAGTTAAGAGCTTTCTGGGCTAACGCCGGTTTATAAAGCTCTTAACTACTGTGCTCTAAAGTACACTAACACCCATAAACTACCTATGTACCCCTAAACCGAGGTCCCCCCACATCGCCGCAACTCGATTCAATTTTTTTAACCCCTAATCTGCCGACCGCCACCTACGTTATACTTATGTACCCCTAATCTGCTGCCCCTAACACCGCCGACCCCTGTATTATATTTATTAACCCCTAACCTGCCCCCCACAACGTCGCCTCCACCTACCTACACTTATTAACCCCTAATCTGCCGACTGCAAAGCGCCGCCACCTACGTTATCCTTATGTACCCCTAATCTGCTGCCCCTAACACCGCCGACCCCTATATTATATTTATTAACCCCTAATCTGCCCCCCACAACGTCGCCTCCACCTGCCTACACTTATTAACCCCTAATCTGCCGACCGCAAAGCGCCGCCACCTACGTTATCCTTATGTACCCCTAATCTGCTGCCCCTAACACCGCCGACCCCTATATTATATTTATTAACCCCTAATCTGTCCCCCACAACGTCGCCTCCACCTGCCTACACTTATTAACCCCTAATCTGCCGACCGGACCTCACCGCTATTCTAATAAATGTATTAACCCCTAAAGCTAAGTCTAACCCTAACACTAACAACCCCCTAAATTAAATATAATTTTAATCTAACAAAATTAATTAACTCTTATTAAATAAATTATTCCTATTTAAAGCTAAATACTTACCTGTAAAATAAATCCTAATATAGCTACAATATAAATTATAATTATATTATAGCTATTTTAGGATTTATATTTATTTTACAGGTAACTTTGTATTTATTTTAACCAGGTACAATAGCTATTAAATAGTTAAGAACTATTTAATAGCTAAAATAGTTAAAATAATTACAAAATTACCTGTAAAATAAATCCTAACCTAAGTTACAATTAAACCTAACACTACATTATCAATAAATTAATTAAATAAACTACCTACAATTACCTACAATTAACCTAACACTACACTATCAATAAATTAATTAAATAAACTACCTACAATTACCTACAATTAACCTAACACTACACTATCAATAAATTAATTAAATACAATTCCTACAAATAAATACAATTAAATAAACTAGCTAAAGTACAAAAAATAAAAAAGAACTAAGTTACAAAAAATAAAAAAATATTTACAAACATAAGAAAAATATTACAACAATTTTAAACTAATTACACCTACTCTAAGCCCCCTAATAAAATAACAAAGCCCCCCAAAATAAAAAAATGCCCTACCCTATTCTAAATTACTAAAGTTCAAAGCTCTTTTACCTTACCAGCCCTGAACAGGGCCCTTTGCGGGGCATGCCCCAAAGAATTCAGCTCTTTTGCCTATAAAAAAAAACATACAATGCCCCCCCCAACATTACAACCCACCACCCACATACCCCTAATCTAACCCAAACCCCCCTTAAATAAACCTAACACTAAGCCCCTGAAGATCTTCCTACCTTATCTTCACCATACCAGGTTCACCAATGTGTCCTGAAGAGCTCCTCCAATGTCCTGATCCAAGCCCAAGCGGGGGGCTGAAGAGGTCCATGATCCGGCTGAAGTCTTCATCCAAGCGGGAGCTGAAGAGGTCCATGATCCGGATGAAGTCTTCTATCAACGGCATCTTCAATCTTCTTTCTTCCGGATCCATCTTGCAGACCTCCGACGCGGAACATCCTCTTCTCCCGACGCCTACTAGCCGAATGACGGTTCCTTTTAGGGACGTCATCCAAGATGGCGTCCCTCGAATTCCGATTGGCTGATAGGATTCTATCAGCCAATCGGAATTAAGGTAGGAATATTCTGATTGGCTGATGGAATCAGCCAATCAGAATCAAGTTCAATCCGATTGGCTGATCCAATCAGCCAATCAGATTGAGCTCGCATTCTATTGGCTGATCGGAACAGCCAATAGAATGCAAGCTCAATCTGATTGGCTGATTGGATCAGCCAATCGGATTGAACTTGATTCTGATTGGCTGATTCCATCAGCCAATCAGAATATCCCTACCTTAATTCCGATTGGCTGATAGAATCCTATCAGCCAATCGGAATTTGAGGGACGCCATCTTGGATGACGTCCCTTAAAGGAACCGTCATTCGGCTAGTAGGCGTCGGGAGAAGAGGATGTTCCGCGTCGGAGGTCTGCAAGATGGATCCGGAAGAAAGAAGATTGAAGATGCCGTTGATAGAAGACTTCATCCGGATCATAGACCTCTTCAGCTCCCGCTTGGATGAAGACTTCATCCGGATCATTGACCTCTTCAGCTCCCGCTTGGATGAAGACTTCAGCCGGATCATGGACCTCTTCAGCCCCCCGCTTGGGCTTGGATCAGGACATCGGAGGAGCTCTTCAGGACGGATCGGTGAACCTGGTATGGTGAAGATAAGGTAGGAAGATCTTCAGGGGCTTAGTGTTAGGTTTATTTAAGGGGGGTTTGGGTTAGATTAGGGGTATGTGGGTGGTGGGTTGTAATGTTGGGGGGGGTATTGTATGTTTTTTTTTTTACAGGCAAAAGAGCTGAACTTCTTGGGGCATGCCCCGCAAAGGGCCCTGTTCAAGGCTGGTAAGGTAAAAGAGCTTTGAACTTTAGTAATTTAGAATAGGGTAGGGCATTTTTTATTTTGGGGGTCTTTGTTATTTTATTAGGGGGCTTAGAGTAGGTGTAATTAGTTTAAAATTGTTGTAATATTTTTCTTATGTTTGTAAATATTTTTTTATTTTTTGTAACTTAGTTTTTTTTTATTTTTTGTACTTTAGCTAGTTTATTTAATTGTATTTATTTGTAGGAATTGTATTTAATTAATGTATTGATAGTGTAGTGTTAGGTTAATTGTAGGTAATTGTAGGTAGTTTATTTAATTAATTTAATGATAGTATAGTGTTCGGTTTAATTGTAATTTAGGTTAGGATTTATTTTACAGGTAATTTTGTAATTATTTTAACTAGGTAGCTATTAAATAGTTCTTAACTATTTAATAGCTATTGTACCTGGTTAAAATAATTACAAAGTTGCCTGTCAAATAAATATTAATCCTAAAATAGCTATAATATAATTATAATTTATATTGTAGCTATATTAGGATTTATTTTACAGGTAAGTATTTATCTTTAAATAGGAATAATTTATTTAATAAGAGTTAATTAATTTCGTTAGATGTAAATTATATATAACTTAGGGGGGTGTTAGTGTTAGGGTTAGACTTAGCTTTAGGGGTTAATACATTTATTAGAATAGCGGTGAGCTCCAGTCGGCAGATTAGGGGTTAATAATTGAAGTTAGGTGTTGGCGATGTTAGGGAGGGCAGATTAGGGGTTAATACTATTTATTATAGGGTTAGTGAGGCGGATTAGGGGTTAATAACTTTATTATAGTAGCGCTCAGGTCCGGTCGGCAGATTAGGGGTTAATAAGTGTAGGCAGGTGGAGGCGACGTTGTGGGGGGCAGATTAGAGGTTAATAAATATAATATAGGGGTCGGCGATGTTAGGGCAGCAGATTAGGGGTACATAAGGATAATGTAAGTAGCGGCGGTTTACAGAGCGGCAGATTAGGGGTTAATAATAATATGCAGGGGTCAGCGATAGCGGGGGCGGCAGATTAGGGGTTAATAAGTGTAAGGTTAGGGGTGTTTAGACTCGGGGTACATGTTAGAGTGTTAGGTGCAGACGTAGGAAGTGTTTCCGCATAGCAAACAATGGGGCTGCGTTAGGAGCTGAACGCGGCTTTTTTGCAGGTGTTAGGTTTTTTTTCAGCTCAAACAGCCCCATTGTTTCCTATGGGGGAATCGTGCACGAGCACGTTTTTGAGGCTGGCCGCTTGCGTAAGCAACACTGGTATCGAGAGTTGAAGCTGCGTTAAAAATGCTCTACGCTCCTTTTTTGGAGCCTAACGCAGCCTTTATGTGGACTCTCAATACCAGAGTTATTTTTATGGTGCGTCCAGAAAAAAGCCGGCGTTAGTTTTTCGGGTCGTTACCGACAAAACTCCAAATCTAGCCGTAAGCTAGCTACAATGTAACTATTAGTTATATTGTAGCTAGCTTAGGGTTTATTTTACAGGTAAGTATTTAGTTTTAAATAGGAATTATTTAGTTGTTAATAGTAGGTTTTATTTAGATTTATTGTAATTATATTTAAGTTAGTGGTGTTAGGGTTAGACTTTAATAAATTTAATATAGTGGTGGCGACGTTGGGGACGGCAGATTAGGGGTTAATAAGTATAATGTAGGTGGTGGCGGTGTATGGGACAGCAGATTAGGGGTTAATAAGTAAAATGTACGTGGCGGCGGTGTAGGGGCGGCAGATTAGTTATTAATAAGTATAATGTAGGTGGTGACGGTGTAGGGGGCGGCAGATTAGGGGTTAATAACATAATGTAGGTGGTGGTGGGCTCCGGGAGCGGCAGGATAGGGGTTAATAAGTTTATTAGAGTGGCGTGGGCTCCGGGAGCGGCGGGTTTAATAACTTTATTTAGTTGCGGCGGGGTCCGTGAGCAGCGGGATAGGGGTAAAACAGTTTATTACAGTGTGGGTGTTTGATGACAGTATACCAATAAAGCTGGGAAAATGCCAAAGAGCAGCGAGATTGATGACTGTTAGTTAACAACAGTCCGCTGCTCATCGCCCCGTACTTGGTGCACGGCTTTTTGACAGCTTTTTTGGTAACATTGGAGAACTTATTCAGGTCCGTGGCAGCGATGTTAGGCGATTTTAGGCGAGCGTATTGGTGCCGTCGAATGCAAGTAAGTTGACAGCTTGATAAGTAGATGCCATAGTTGTTATGCTTTTGTGGTCTAGAGCTTTAGGTTAAGTATAATGTGCTTCTTTCTGTGCTTCTTTCTGAGCATCGAGGGAATAGTGATTTTTTTTTTTTTAGAAGAGCATGAAAGGGCAGCTGTCATGGCCGACAGCAGTATTGGTAACAGTGAAAGGTAAGCTATCTATCTCCTGTATATGAGCTGATTTTCCAGTCATCCAACCTCAATTTTAAAAGAATTAGTCCAGTGTACTTTAGTCGTCATTGACCTCCCTGTCTGTCTTCTATGCTGTGAGTGTCTGCGTTTACCGCAGCTCCCGTGTGAACTTTTAAATATTTTTTTCAATAAATATTGTATGTGAATCTTACCAAAGTGCTGTGTGCATAGTGTCTATACTGGATAATACAACATTGTTTGGAAATGTTTGCTCTAATTCACGAGCTTTAAACCACTATTTTTTTCTGGGATTCCTGAATCTCCCTTGAAATTTTTTTCAGCTGCCTTGTGTGTGCTGACTCCATGCTGTGTGGACGACGGCTCTTGGTCTCCCAGGATTAGTGTGTCTCTTTACCCGTGTAACCTAACTACCTTTGTCTTTATACTTTCGTGCAGCCACTGCTATAAGCATGAGAAACTTTACTGGTGTCACCAATCTGGACCTTTGAGGC
The DNA here is from genome assembly GCF_027579735.1 of Bombina bombina. Lineage (NCBI taxonomy): Eukaryota > Metazoa > Chordata > Amphibia > Anura > Bombinatoridae > Bombina > Bombina bombina. The sequence goes on from NC_069500.1 coordinate 962,673,828, forward strand.
CTCAGTGGCCACAAGTGGATAAGAATTTAACACACCCAGGAAACTAGGATAGCAGGGAGAGGCTATTACTCCTTTTTTACTATTTAAGCATCAAGCTTTTATATAACAGATGGATCCACAGCTAGAAACCTCTCCTATTCACATTACTATGACATTATGGTGGTGAAATGGGAACAAAGAGCCTGGCCTCAAAGCTTGACAACAATGGGGCCACTTTTGAAAAATTAAAGGTTTCTCCAATCTACTAATCACAAATGACACAATTAGTGCTCCCGTAATACCTCAGTTGAAAATTACCCACCCAGGCAAGTAGGGATCTCCAGACCGTGGAACTATCCAGTGAAGTCAATTTCAGTGCAGAGGCTGGTAGTTATGCTCACTTGGAGGAGACTGAGAAGCCTGATATTAGGAATGAGATGCACCATGGCACTATCAACATTTAAAAGACTCTACTCACAAGTCACGTGGCTAGCATCATTGTCATTGAGGTATGGAAAGGCCTCTCTCCAATGCTCTTACTAGCCATGCTGCTTAATGACCATACTACATAGACATCCTGAGATGGCTGCCTGGTCTCCTGTGATCACCAGCCCAAAATCTCCCTGCTATAAATTCTGTATCACTCTAGCTAGTAGAATTCAGATACCAGAGAAGCTAGCTGAACTCAGATACCAGAGTGCTCAGGCAGAGCAGAAAGGTAATAAGCTGACACTTCACACTATCAGAAATAATTTAAAGGGTCCAATTTGCTAATGTGGACTACGTGGTATTGTATGTTATATTTTCTTTTCATGACCAGGTGCTGTACTTTACGATAGATGTGGGCTGGAATTCTTCTTCAGCATCATGTGTATACTTTTATATTAATGGAAATTGTAAAAGTAATTAATTCATACAGTTGTAAGTTGCAAGCCATTGTTATGTATTATTTTATCTTTATGTACTGTATTTAAACAGACACTTCTGATTTGATTATTATGTCTGTAGTACTGTTTTGTTTTGTTTGTTTTTTTAATCTAAAAAAAAAATGATTAAAAGAGTAAAGGCATATCAAAGTTATCTGGGGAATTGCTATTTTGGCGACTGAGTATTAAAAAAAAAAAAAAGGTTTATAGGGACAGTAAACACCTTGGGCTAGATTACGAGTGGAGTGTTATTTATCCTTCCCGATCACACACTAACTGTGCTCAACTTCAGCTTTTTGCGTGCATCAGATATAGCACGTATTAAAAGTTGAAAGTTAAAAGTAACTCAAAGTCACAATATTGCAACCACGTTAGTGTATTCCCCCATAAACTTTAATGGAGCACGAAAAGTGGAAAAAACCTAACACCCAACAAGTCACGCAAACCCAATAGCATTTTCTCAAGTGCGCTAATCCGATAGGAAATATTAATATTTCACATTCCAGTGTTCTTCACATAGCAGAATATGTTCTATTTATTCTTAAATACATATTTATATATACATATGATGTGTTTTTTTCGGTAAATTATATCTATAACTATATTTATATGTGTATAGATTTATACAGATATATGTAGGAATATCTATGTAAAAATACTTAGAACATATTCCCTTATGTGGAGAACATTGGAATGGAAAATATTTACAGTACAAATAAAGTTAAACACTTTATTACATATGAATATTGCATAAATATGATCGTACATGTTTTTAGATACTTAACTGCAAAGGGCTACAATGCACTATTATGTAATATGTCTGTATATGTATATATATATTTATGTGTTTATATGTGTATGTATGTCTATAAATACATAAATACATATGTACACACATATAAACACACACGCACATTCTAAGGCATCTACTTATCAAGCCGTCAACCGCAAATACGCTGGAATTCCGCAGCGTATTTGTGGCGAGCCTGATTCCCCTTAGTTATCAAACCCTACAGACCGGCAAAAGTAGAATTTTGTGACGTAACATACGATCCGCTGTGCAAAACCCGACACAGATCGATGCTTACGTCATTACAGATGTTCCGAATGCAAATTCGGCACTATCTGACTACTTTTGCTAGTTAACAAATATGTACCAGGTGCGCTCGCCACTATTGTGGCCTAGCGTACCTGGTTTTCAATCCACCGTCGTGGAGGCGGCAGATACCATAGTAATCAATGGGAGTCTGAAAGCAGCGAAAGCTCATGTTCGATGCTGCCCGAGATCCAATTTATTCCTATGGTAATGTTTACACCTAACACCCTAACATGTACCCTGAGTCTAAACACCCCTAATCTGCTTCCACCTACATTATACTTATTAACCCCTAATCTGCCTCCCCGCTACCGCCGCCACCTACATAAAGTTATTAACCCCTAATCTGCCCCCCCCTACACTGCCGCCACCTACATTATACTTATTAACCCCTAATCTGCCACCCCCTACACCTCCGCCACCTACATTATACTTATTAACCCCTAATCTGCCCCCCTACACCGCCGCCACCTACATTATACTTATTAACCCCTAATCTGCTGCCCGCTACCGCTGCCACCTATATAAAGTTATTAACCCCTAATCTGCCCCCCCTACACTGCCGCCACCTACATTATTCTTATTAACCCCTAATCTGCCACCCCCTACACCTCCGCCACCTACATTATACTTATTAACCCCTAATCTGCCCCCCTACACCGCCGCCACCTACATTATACTTATTAATTCCTAATCTGCCGCCCCCTACACCGTCGCCACCTACATTATATTTATTAACCCCTAATCTGCCGCCCCACCACCACATACATAAAGTTATTAACCCCTAATCTGCCCCCCACACCGCCACCTACATTATACTTATTAACCCCTAATCTGCCCCCCCTACACCGACGCCACCTACATTATACTTATTAACCCCTAATCTGCTCCCCTACACCGCCGCCACCTACATTATACTTATTAACCTCTAATCTGCCACCCCCTACACCGCTGCCACCTACATAAAGTTATTAACCCCTAATCTGCCCCCCCTACGCCGCCGCCACTATATTAAATTTATTAACCCCTAAACCTAAGTCTTACCCTAACCCTAACACCCCCTAACTTAAATATAATTTAAATAAATCTAAATAAATATTCCTATCATTAAATAAATTATTCCTAATTAAAACTAAATACTTACCTATAAAATAAACCCTAAGATAGCTACAATATAACTAATAGTTACATTGTAGCTATTTTAGGATTTATTTTTATTTTACAAGCAAGTTTGTATTTATTTTAACTAGGTAGAATAGTTACTAAATAGTTATTAACTATTTACTAACTACCTAGCTAAAATAAATACAAATATACCTGTAAAATAAAACCTAACCTAAGTTACACTAACACCTAACACTACACTATAATTAAATGAATTCCCTAAATTAAATACAATTAAATAAAATAACTAGTACAAAAAAACAAACACTAAATTACAGAAAATAATAAACAAATGACAAGATTTTTAAACTAATTACACCTAATCTAATCCCCCTAACAAAATAAAAAAGCCCTACCCTACACTAAATTACAAATAGCCCTTAAAAGGGCCTTTTGCTGGGCATTGCCCCAAAGTAATCAGCTATTTTACCTGTAAAAAAAATGACAAACAATGCCCCCAACATTAAAACCCACCACCCACACAACCAACTCTACTCTAAAACCCACCCAATACCCCCTTAAAAAAACACTAACCCCTTGAAGATCACCTTACCGGGAGAAGTCTTCACCCAGCCAATAGAATGCGAGCTCAATCCTATTGGCTAATCGGATCAGCCAATAGGATTGAACTTAAATCCTATTGGCTGATTGCATCAGCCAATAGGATTTTTTTCTACCTTAATTCCGATTGGCTGATAGAATTCTATCAGCCAATCGGAATCTAAGGGACGCCATCTTGGATGACATCACTTAAAGGTACCTTCATTCAGCAAGAAGACGTTGGCCAAAGAGGATGCTCCACGTCGGATGTCTTGAAGATGGAGCCGCTCCGCGCCGGATGGAGGAAGATAGAAGATGCCGCCTGGATGAAGACTTCTGCCAGTCTGGAGGACCACTTCTGCCGTATTCGTTGAGGACTTCGGCCCTTTTGGGTGAAGGCTTCTCCCGGTAAGGTGATCTTCAAGGGGTTAGTGTCAGGTTTTTTTAAGGGGGTATTGGGTGGGTTTTAGAGTAGGGTTGATTGTGTGGGTGGTGGGTTTTAATGTTGGGGGGGTTGTTTGTCATTTTTTTTACAGGTAAAAGAGCTGATTACTTTGGGGCAATGCCCTGCAAAAGGCCCTTTTAAGGGCTATTTGTAATTAAGTGTAGGGTAGGGCTTTTTTATTTTGGGGGGACTTTTTTATTTTGTTAGGGGGATTAGATTAGGTGTAATTAGTTTAAAAATCTTGTCATTTGTTTATTATTTTCTGTAATTTAGTGGGTTTTTTTTTGTACTTTAGATAATTTTATTTAATTGTATTTAATTTAGGGAATTAATTTAATTATAGTGTAGTGTTAGGTGTTAGTGTAACATAGGTTAAGTTTTATTTTACAGGTATATTTGTATTTATTTTAGCTAGGTAGTTAGCAAATAGTTAATAACTATTTAGTAACTATTCTACCTAGTTAAAATAAATACAAACTTGACTGTAAAATAAAAATAAATCCTAAGCCAGCTACAATGTAACTATTAGTTATATTGTAGCTAGCTTAGGGTTTATTTTATAGGTACGTATTTAGTTTTAATTAGGAATAATTTATTTAATAACAGGAATATTTATTTATATTTATTTAAATTATATTTAAGTTAGGGGGTGTTAGGGTTAGGGTTAGACTTAGGTTTAGGGGTTAATAAATTTAATATAGTTGCGGCGGTGTAGGGGGGGCAGATTAGGGGTTAATAAATATAATGTAGGTGGCGGCGGTGTAGGGGGTGGCAGATTAGGGGTTAATAAGTATAATGTAGGTGGCGGCGGTATAGGGGGCAGCAGATTAGGGGTTAATAAGTATAATGTAGGTGGCGGCGGTATAGGGGGCAGCAGATTAGGGGTTAATAAGTATAATGTAGGTGGCGGTGGGCTCCAGGAGTGGCGATTTAGGGGCTAAACACTTTATTTAGTTGCTGTGGGGTTCGTGAGCGACGGTTTTGGAGTTAATACATTTATTAGAGTTGTTGTGGGCTCCGGGAGTGGCGGTATAGGGGGTAAACAGTATAGTATAGTGTTGGTGTTTAGTGACAGTTTACCAATAAAGCTAGGAAAAAGCCGAAGAGCAGCGAGATCGATGACTGTTAGTTAACAACAGTCTGCTGCTCATCGCCCCGTACTTGGTGCATGGCTTTTTGACAGCTTTTTTGGTAACTTTGGAGAACGTATTCAGGTCCGCGGCAGCGATGTTAGGCGATCTTAGGCGAGCGTATTGGTGCCGTTGAATGCAAGTAAGTTGACGGCTTGATAAGTAGATGCCCAAGTCTTTATATACACACACAATTTAAACATGTATATGTACGTATATTTCTCAATGTTAAAGCCCTTTGCAGCCTTTTTTATAACACCTGAGACCTCATATTTTTGAGCCCTTATAACTTTTGAATGCAATTTTATTTTAAAATAATTGTATTAGTTATTATGATGAGTGCAACTGTACTTTTAAATAGTTATTCTTTTTGGTGGAAATTTTTATTTGAGAGTAATAGTTAACCAGAGTTCTGTAGTCGCGCTCATGCAACAAGCATTACATTTAATTGAGATCGAGCAATGCATTTACTTTTAACTTGTAATACTCATGCTACTTCCGATGTGCGCAAACAGTCACGATAAACCAGATATCGCTCACACTCAACTGTTATTGTGCCACTCGTAATCTGCTCCCATGTATTTACAAGACATCATATTTGTTATATAATAACATATCAGCCAAGATAAAACATTTTTAAAAACAAATTCACATTTGTTTTTCAATAGACAAAACTCTTGCCTCATTTGCAGGAGACATTCCGTGCTTGACTTTCCAGCTGACAAGACTAGTCATGGCCATTATGTAGTAAAGACTGCTTTGTTTTGTATATGTTGTCCCAGATTACAAAGTTCTATCTTGTATTACAAGTCCATGATAAAACAGAATAATCAGAGAATGTTTAGTGGGGGGGGATATTTATTTAGAGCACTCTATACTTTGAATGGAGAGTGCAGCTGCAATAAATATCACTCATATTATGAGTTGGCCATTATGTGTTACGCGTGACACATAACGGCACTAAAAAAATAGATTGACTTGAGACCTGAAGTAAAGTGTTTGGGTTAGAATAAAAGTATATATATATATATATATATATATATATATATATATATATATATATATATATACTTATGTTACGGTGGAGATAAAACCACAAGATTAAAATCCTCCATTACATAAAAGTAAGAAATATAGAATTATTTTACAGAAAATTAGCAAATCTAGGCAGGTAACCCCACTTGCTTTCCCCAGAAGTACTCTGTATACATTGTTACCAATGTACCAGGGAACTCTAGGTAAGATATTCAAATTAGATATAAAATATCTCACTGTTGGTAACAATCTATACAGAGTACTTCTGGGGGGGAAAGCAAGCAGAAATGCTTGCCTAGATTTACTAATTTTCTATCCAATAATTCTATGGGGTAGATTTACCAAGCAGTGGATTCTACCCCCATAGTTTCCGGCTCACCGGAAACTTAAGTTAGGAAGCAGCAGTCATAAGACCGCTGCTCCTTAACTTGTCCTCCACCTTTTATGATCAGTATGATTGACACCCCCTACTAGCAACTGATTGGCTGTGAATGTCTAGGGGGCGGCATTGAACAAGCATTTCACCAAGGGCAGTCCAGAAGTTGTTCCTTTTGCTGAATCCTACTTCATAAAGGGGATTTATGTGTTTTAAATTGTCATTGGAAGCAAAAGCATTGAGATATTTTATATTTAATTTGCATATATTACCCAGAGTACTTTGGTGCATTGGTAACAATGTATACAGAGTACTTCTGGGGGAAAGCAAGTAGGGGTATTTTCCTAGATTTGCTCATTTTTATATACTGTATATATATATATATATATATATATATATATATATATATATTGGGATTATTGAATGATAAAGGGGATGTGACGTAGAGAGATTGCTGCTTTTTAGCTAGATTATTGGAGAAGACAAAGAACAAATAGGAAGCAGCCATGCCCAGGTCAGTTTATACTACAATTATAACTTTGTATTTTGAAATTATATTGTACATTTTACTGCAGATCTTTAATATTAATCTCAGTATATATTATTAATGACATTTTAATGCATGTTTTAGTTTAATTGAATTTTACTTTAAACATTAAATATAATTGTTAAATTGTATATTTTATTGATCACTATAGACAACCTTGGAAGCAACAATTAAAATGAGGGGTTGTGGAACACAAAGAAGCATGCAGTGAGGTTAGGGGTTAAGTTCAGGAAAAGGGGAGGTGTAAATGGAGAGGCTTTATAAGTGGGGGATAACAAAACCAGTCAGCATTATTATCCTGCAAGAGCAATGAAGCTCCAACCCTGTTGTGAAGTCTGTCAAAGCTATGGCAGTTGCTGGCCTTTGGAGGCTTGAAAATTGAGGTGGTACCTCCATATGTTGTTGGGGATAAAAAAAAATTTGGAGGGGGCATTCACGGTAGTAAAGCCAGTGGAAGGCACATGGGGGCATATTTATCAAAGCGTCAATCTTGGTGCCTCCGTCAATACGCTCGCCAGACATCGCTGATGCGGATCCACATTCAATCCGCTTATTTATAAAAAAAACTTAAAAAAACACATGCGTCAAGTACGGCACGATGAGCATTGGACTGTTGTTAACTAACAGTCATCGATTACGCGGTTATTCGGGTTGTTCCCAACTTTATTTATACCATTTTACTACTGTCCATGAACAAGCACATTTATTTAAAGCTAATCTTTTATTTGTCATCTGTTAATGTCTAAGAAATATATAGGTTAATACATCAACAAACAATATCTCATAGAAAGTTATTTTTATATTTATTTGTTATATGATACTTTCACATAAATGAATGTGTATTTGTATTTCTAGAAGTCATGATATGCTTTTATCTCATTTTTTTTTATTTTTATTAATGGTTATTAATGCTAGAATTTGTACATATATCTTTGCACATACTTATATGTGTGTGTGTATGTATATACTGTATATATATATATATATATATATATACATACAGTATCTCACAAAAGTGAGTACACCCCTCACATTTTTGTAAATATTTTATTATATCTTTTCATGTGACAACACTGAAGAAATTACACTTTGCTACAATGTAAAGTAGTGAGTGTACAGCCTGTATCACAGTGTAATTTTGCTGTCCCCTCAAAATAACTCAACACATATCCATTAATGTCTAAAACGTTGGCAACAAACGTTGGCAACAAAAGTGAGTACACCCCTAAGTGGAAATGTCCAAATTGGGCCCAAAGTGTCAATATTTTGTGTGAGCAACATTATTTTCCAGCACTGCCTTAACCCTCTTGGTCATGGAGTTCACCAGAGCTTCACAGGTTGCCACTGGAGTCCTCTTCTACTCCTCCATGATGACATCACAGAGCTGGTGGATGTTAGAGACCTTGCGCTCCCCCACCTTCCATTTGAGGATGCCTCACAGATGCTCAATAGGGTTTAGGTCTGGATACATGCTTGCCAGTCCATCACCTTTACCCTCAGCTTCTTTAGCAAGGCAATGGTTGTCTTGGAGGTGTGTTTGGAGTCGTTATCATGTTGGAATACTGCCCTGCGGCCCAGTCTCCGAAGAGAGGGGATCATGCTCTGCTTCATTATGTCACAGTACATGTTGGCATTCATGGTTACCTCAATGAACTGTAGCTCCCAAGTGCTGGCAGCACTCATGCAGGCCCAGACCATGACACTCCCACCACCATGCTTGACTGTAGGCAAGACACAATTGTCCTTGTACTCTTCCCCTGGTTGCCGCCACAACACGCTTGACACCATCTGAACCAAATAAGTTTATCTTGGTCTCATCGGACCACAGGACATGGTTCCAGTAATCCATGTCCTTAGTCTGTTTGTCTTCAGCAAACTGTTTACAGGTTTTCTTGTGCATCATCTTTAGAAGAGGCTTCCTTCTGGAACGACAGCCATGCATACCAATTTGGTGCAGTGTGTGTTGTATGATCTGAGCACTTACAGGCTGACCCCCACCCCTTCGACCTCTGCAGCAATGCTGGCAGCACTCATACATCTATTTCCTAAAGACAACCTCTGGATATGACGCTGAGCATATGCACTCAACTTCTTTGGTTGACCATGGTAAGGCCTGTTCTGAGTGGACCCTGTCCTGTGAAACCGCTGTATGGTCTTGCCCACCATGCTGCAGCTCAGTTTCAGGGTCTTGGCAATCTTCTTATAGCCTAGGCCATCTTTAGAGCAACAATTCTTTTTTTTCAGATCCTCAGAGAGTTCTTTGCAATGAGGTGCCATGTTGAACTTCCAGTGACCAGTATGAGAGAGTGTTAGAGCGATAACACCAAATTCAACACACCTGCTTCCTATTCACACCTGAGACCTTGTAACACTAACGAGTCCCATGACACCGGGAGGGAAAATGGCTAATTGGGCCCAATTTGGACATTTCCACTTAGGGGTGTACTCACTTTTGTTGCCAACGGTTTAGACATTATTGGCTGTGTGTTGAGTTATTTTGAGGGGACAGAAAATGTACACTGTTATACAGGTACACTCACTACTTTATATTGTAGCAAAGTGTCATTTCTTCAGTGTTGTCACATGAAAAGATATAATAAAATATTTACAGGGGTGTACTCACTTTTGTGAGATACTATATATATATATATATATATATATATATATATATATATATATATATATATATATATATGTGTGTGTGTGTGTGTGTGTTATGTCGGAAATCTTTTGCATATTTACATGTCCATAAGTTCCTTTTTTGTTCTAAACAATGTTGTCTGTCATATCTCTGTGTTTATTTATACCACTATATGTATATAGTGTAAATATATTATTATTCTGAGCAGGAACAGTTGTGAATATAGCATGTAATCAGGGTATCATATGTATTTATTTGCAATCATTGGATATTTTAAGAGCTTGGCCAGTTTTCTCTCTGTACCTATGCAACCCCTCCTGATTGCAATCTAGTTTTAAAAAACACCCCTACACAGGTGTTATAAAATGGGCTGGCATATAAGATGACATTTCCTACTGAAAAAGAAAGTCAAGAGAAGGAAGAAATACACTGAAAATAGCATGACAGTAAAGAGGTGATTTTAATTTCTGCTGTATCTGAATCATGACAGTTTAATGTTATGTGGGCTATCACTCTGTGCTATTAGCTTAAAGGGACAGTATACACTCATTTTCATATAACTGCATGTAATAGACACTACTATAAAGAATAAGATGCACAGATACTGATATAAAAATCCAGTATAAAATGGTTTAAAAACGTACTTAGAAGCTTTCAGTTTACCTCTGTTGAAAAGGCAGTCGGAAAGCCCACTGCAATTGGGAAATAAGACACTCCCCCCCTCCCCCTTCTTTTGCATATGAAAAGACCCTTCACACAAACAGGAGCAAGCTGGAGAAGGTTGCTGACGGTATTCAAATAAAAGTTTGGGGCTTGGTTAGGAGTCTGAAAATCAGAGCAATGTTCTTTAAAAATAAGCAAAGTTATAAAAAATTTTTAGAAAAAAAACTTTATGGGCTTTATAAATAGATCATCTACAAAACATTTATGCAAAGAAAATGAGTGTATAATGGCCCTTTAAGATTATATTGAATCAAACATCAATTCGAATTTTAAAATCATTGTCTAAAATATTGCACTGTGTGTCCTAATGTCAGCATCAATGTTAATCTTTAATACTAATTTTACATATACATACTTTCAAAGTATAACACACAATGTAATAAATGGCAGCATTTACAAGTTCTGATGAGTGATCAATGACACAAGTATCGAGCAATTTGATTTGTTAGTGATAGTTTAACATGTATATTTCAATCAGATTGGCTGATGTCATAAATCATGTGATTATGCATATTCCAATCAAAAGTGGTTGAAAAATTCACTAGTGTGTGGGTTGTTTAGGAGTCATTATTGGTGCGAAAAGTGTTACGTCAAAAATGGTGTGAAGTGGAGAGTGGGACTTGTATTACATGGCTTAAACATGATGCACATAGATTTTTCACAAGAAAAAAAAAATGTTTTCACAAGAAAAAAAAAAATTCCCAGAGGTGATCACAGATAAGGAGCTGTTAGCTATATTATATTGTGTATTTTATTTTTATCTCTATATCTATAAGTGTGACAAGTTTGGGGCAAATTTTTTTTTAAAACATTTGGAGAAATAATATTGTCCCCATGCTTTGTAATGAGAGACAAATTTGTAACATAATCCATAAGTAGTAATGTATTTTTCATTTTTATCCCTATATCTACTAGTGCACCAAATGAGGAGCAATAATATTGTTTGATTTAGAAAGGGTATACAATTTTAATAGAGTTTCTAATTCACTTTTTTTTTTTTTTTCATAAATTTTTAAATTGAGGTAATAAGGAAGTTTCACAACATATTCATCCGGAAACAATAATAGCGTAATTCTTGAAAATACATCCTTATAACAAACATTATTTTAAACCAAAGAAATAGCAAGTCTTGAAATAAATTTTATATGCCTTTGGATGGGAACGTATAGAATAGTCATGTAAGTTACATCTGTGTCCCGTAGACACAACCCACTTATGAAAAGGTAGACATTAACAACGGATAATAGGCATATGAGATTGCTAGAGTTAACCTTGTAAACATGGATGTTGATAACGGGAAATATGTTTGTACATAAGATAATGGTACCTCAGTTTTATATTTTGTATATAATAGATATGGCCCACGCCTTACCATGAAGAAAATTAATATTAATATGTTCATTTATTCTAATAGGGTTGAGGCAGACGTGGGGCAGTATTTGTTTAGGCGTACTCAGACCAAGGTGGTCTAGAAGAAGGAAGAAAGAGTTCAGCGGGCAAGAGCCGCTTGTATTAGGAAAAAAGGGAAATAAAAGGGAATAGGGAGTGGGGGGGGCAGAGCTATCTGGATTGTCAGATTAATAATGTAAGTAGGGTTATTAGGCGGCTTGTTATAAAGTTACGACTTTGCAAATTTACAGGTAGAGTTATGTGTAGAGGAGAAAATTCAAATATATAGAAGGTAGGAGGCTACTGCATGAGCTCCTCTCCTGGGGAAGTGCCAGCTCTAGGCGATGTGGGTAAAAGGGATATGGGTATGACCCGCAGGCAACAAGTACCGGCGGGAAAGGGAGGAGGGGAGCTCAGCAAGGACCAGCAATTTATCCAAATAAAAGCTTTCACACAGGGAGTGAGATTAATTAGGGGTCTCATTATCATAAGGCTTTCAGTGCATTTCCTGCAGGTGACTGAAGTGACAAATTCTAGCGGACCAGAGATCTGTTAATTGCTGCACTTTTTTAACAGACTTATACAACGCATTTAATATTCAATCATAGCAGAACTAGCAGAATTACTAAAGGCCTTCTACACGTGTACAGTGAGCTGCTTAAAGTGTAGGGGAATAATACTGAAGGCGTAAGATGAAAAGCCAGACGTATATCTTCCTATATAACTTAAATTCCTGGATGGCTTGAAATGATTATGTTGTTATATACGTAAGCTCAAGCATTTAGTTATGCATCTCAGACATAAGTAGTATAAATAGATATAGCCATATTTAACAATCCCTTTGTGCTTAGCCAAAAAGAAGGCTTCTAAACAGATATAAACATGTTGAGGGAACATTTAATGTTAAACTATTATAGGCCTGAATCCCCATACTATTCTTTGAAGTATATCATCAAGACTATAGGGTGCCTGGTTTCTAGCACAACTATTTCATAGACTAATGAGATCAAGTAGAGAATTTTTCCTTCCCTATATTGTCAGGCCAACCTCAGAAAATACATTAAGGAGCAACTATGTAGGGGCCCTAAGGCAGTGCTACCTATTAAATATTATTTTGTACCAAATGTCATGGATCTGTAAAAGGAAATTATATATCAATAGGAAGTTAGTGTTAAAGTATCAGATATACCCAATTAGCATTTAGGTAGAAATCTCTAGGGGTTACCACTTGTAAAGGCAAGCATGAATAAAAACATAGGCATAACAAGCTATAAGCATTAACTCCATACACATCTATGAAAACATATTTTGAGCTTATTAGAAAGGGATAGCAATTTCTGCGTGTGAATTAGAGCCAAAAAACATAACAACCTAAGCATCACTAGTTTGTGACAAGATTAATCGACAGAATAAACTATAAACTAATAAACATAGGGGCACATATAGGGAGGCAATATGAAATGTGAAAGTCTCAAGGGAATGAGCAACGTTAGGAAGGATCTTAAAGTCCTTGAGAGCTTAATAGCAGTGTTACTGGGATCTTGAGTCAGCACCTGAAAATGCCCCGAGGGCCGGCAGGGCCGCAGGGATGCTGAATCCGGGTTCTGGTCAATCATCAACCTATTCCGCCTGGAGCTGGTTGAGGTGCATAGTGTAGGAGGGCACGTGAGAAATCAAAGACTGATTACCATTACCTTCAGACCATAGGAGAGCGGAAGATTACTTGTGTTTGATCGGCTAGTGTCCATGTATGGAGGGGCATGCGATCCGAGTGTGATGCTGTGCTCTGACTCAACTGTGATGGCATGTGGAACAGCGGCTTGTACGTACCAGAGCGGGTAGGGGTATGCAGATAGTACAGATAGTGACTGGGAGTTATGTATATAGCAGGCGGTGACAAAGTTCCAATCGGGCTTGCAACCCAGATCCATAACGCTGTTGGGTTCTGCAGCCGCTTCAATTACAGTTGAGGACCTTCCGCTGTCAGGGATCCCACACTCGATGGGAGGATGCAAACCGCGAGTGAGTTGAAAGGTGCTGCCCGTTGCAATCTCTTCTTTTTCACAGGAGATCGAAGAGAAGGGGCACTTCTCCACTCTGAAGCCCGTAGTTGTGCTCAGTAAAGCAACATATGAGGGGGACTCCATGCGGGTCTGTGGCGGCTCCAGTAGTGAAATTGGCGCACTTACAGGGAACTGGGAGTTTTCAGTATTCTTAGAGAGATCAGTCGCCATCTTGAATGTCGGAGCAATCTCTTCCTCCCTTAGATTCTTGATCGTAGATAGTAGATCTTGGAAACAGTAATCCAACTTCTCCTCGAGGGTTTCTCGCCATGTCTGTAGTTGTTCGTATAGATCAGCCATATCTATCTATATCTGCCAGTAATCAGTTCTGCCTTGTAGTTGTAGGGAACGCTGTGCTCTTAAGTCACAACTTCTATCAAAGTTTTAGGTTTCGTTAAATGAAGCTATTAAAGAGTTGCTTTCTCTCTCTCACAGTTATAGGACCCAGACTAAATAAATAAAATAAATAAAAAATGTGAATTAAAAGGTCTATTAGGCTTAATATTTGTTATATTTTCAGGAGCCCATGAAATATACGTCTAGTCTCTTCTGCTGTTGGCTCCGCCCCCCCAATTCACTTTTATTATGTAATATACTTCATTCTCTTGCAGCATCGAACATAAGCTTTCTGTGCTTTCAGACTCCCATTGATTTCTATGGCATCAGCAGCCTTAAGGGTGGCTGATTGAAAACTAGGTACACTGCGTCGGAGTAGACGCGAGCGTACCTGTTAAATGTTTGATAAATTGTGAAAAGGGTCAAATAGAGTCGAATGTGAATTCAAAACATCTGTAATGACGCAAGCATCGATCTGCATCGGATTTAGATCACAGGAGCGTATATTACGTCACAAATTTCAATATTTGACGATCTTGATACTTTGATAACTACGGCGGATCAATCTTGCGACAAATACGATGTGGGATTCAAGCGTATTTTCAGTTGACGCGTTGATAAATATGCCCCATGGGATTTTGAGATAAGCACCTATGGGTATTTAAATTGTTATTGTTGAAATGTTGAGGATTATTTATCTATTTATCAAATTGTCAGTAAAATTAGGCTGCAGCCTTTTACACCTTTTTGTCAGTTATTAAGGTATGGAATATGGCCTCTATTTACCAAAGTCTGGCGGACCTGATCTGACAGTGTGGATCAGGTCCGCCAGACCTCGCTGAATACGGAGAGCAATACACTCTCCGAATTCAGCATTGCACCAGCAGCTCACAAGAGCTGCTGGTGCAACGCCGCCCCCTGTAGACTCACGGCCAATGAACCGCCAGCAGGGAGGTGTCAATCAACCCGATCGTACTCGATCGGGTTGAATTCCGGCGATGTCTGTCCACCTGCTCAGAGCAGAAACATCTGGAACACTCCTTCCATTGAGCCGTAATTAGATTTGCGCAAGATTACAAACTGTTAAATATGCTGTCGGAAGCAATTTAGTTTATCGACTGCTTCCAATGGCGTGTTATATATCATAAAACAGATTTATATTATAAAACATTTTCACTTCCCAATGAAAGTAGTAGAAGCTGTTAAGCGATAACTTATACCAGGTTTCCAATTAAAGCGTTAATATACTGTCGGAGGCTGTCGATACATTGACAAAAATTACACTCAGCTCAACTCGGCTTTTTGAGATCTATTTCCCATTGAAATTTTAAACCGTATTATAAATAAGTGTATCTTTGTTTTTGTGTCTCTTCAGAGATGATCACAGATAAGGAGCGCAGAAGTTAAATGTATATTTTATAGTGTAAGGTCGGATTATCATAGCAACTAACTTGATTTTGAAGAAATCCGATATAGGATGGAAGTGTTATCACATGAAAAGAGCAATGACACACAATGTGTAAAATATTTCAATGGAAACCTGGTACAAAAATGGAGTCGTAAACTACTTTTAGCTGTCGGCAACTTCGGTAGCTTATGGCTTCATTTTCTACATCTCAATGGAAAGAGGCCAAAGAGCTCTCAAAAGAGAATTTGGATTTTCAGAATTCTATGAAGGATGCCATACAACAGATATTTTAGGATAATATTGTCTCCGTGGAAAGCTTTAGAAAATTGGGTTATTGGAATCTTGCAATTTTAATAAACAAAACAAGCTCTAAAATTTTTATGTAGGATTAATGAAAACCTTATTCAAGATTAAACATTTAATTCATTTATTGACATGTTATATATCCTAAAATGTCAAAAGCCAATTATATTCAAAAAGTTATAAGTATTTGAAAAACAGTATTTAACCATAGGTCTACAGCTTGAACTTATGCTATGGACGCACTATCATTCAACCATAATATGCTTTTTATAGAAATCAAATATTTTAATTTCAGAAAGACTGAAAGTGAAAACCTGTCATGCAGAGTGCTTTCTACCATGAAAAGGGTAAGCAGTGTATAGTTCTGGATAGTAATGTTAATTTTCACAATATCCTAGTAGTAAAAAGGTCAGAATGAATGATTAATGTGTCTTTTTGTTGCTATATACCACTAGAAAAGCTTTTCAGACTGCTTGACATCCTACAGAAAGATTGGAAGGGCAGATAAAATTACTTATATATATATATATATATATATATATATATATATATATATATATATATATATATATATACTGTATATTTTATTCTACAAGCTTGCTAAATGCTGAAAATTTACAGTGCACATATGCAATGAAATTACTGTAAATAAACATTTATTTAATAACTGTTTTTGTAAATGCTCATATTAATGTCAGGCATGCTATTTAGTATAACTAAGCTGAAACCACCTTAACAATTTTCTTTGGAATGAAAAAATCTTTTTATAAATCACGATAAAATAAGATCATTCACAAATGATCTTACTATCTCTCCCATACCCTGTTCAAATGTATATAGAAAAGACAAAGGACACAGAGCGCAAACTTGATTCAAGTGAAATGTAATTACCAAAAGCAATGCACACAATATAAAACACACTTACAGAATGTGTGGTTCAAATCAGAATGTAATCTTTAAATGGTGATACGAGTGAACCACTCAGTCTCTTCTCCGGGATGAAACTGCCAGACGCCCAACGCTAAACCAACGCGTAACCCACCAGGTGACTTCCATTTCCAGACTTAGGGATACCACTCGTTAGTACTCGTGAGCAGAATAGTAAGTCAAATACTCATATATACAGTATATAAATTAAAAAGGAGTGAAACCTCAATGCGTTTCTCCAGGACTGCGGCCGGGCTTTGTCAAGAGGAAATAATGGGATGTAAAAAAGCCGGTAAAGCTCTTATTTAAAACACAGGTTAGCCAATCAGGTGAGGGGGAGTGTACAGGTAAAACCCACCTCACATGTTACAATATAATGGCCGTAATAGAGTTTTAAAGCAATACCAAATCTATACATTCATAATATCATAAGTTTTAAAAGACCACACAGTTGTACCAGAAACATATACTTAGTATCAAGAACTGACTATATATGAAGTCTACTAAATATGAAGTCTACTAAAATTCTATATATGAAGTCTACTAAAATTCTGAGCCTTAACACATGTATTCAAATTTAATATAAGAAAAATAAACTTCTGCAACACTAAATATATAAAATACATGGTAAATTAAAAAGATTGAGCAATGCAACATAAAACACCTCTGATCCTAAATAACAGGACAAAAGGGTAAGATTGATCTTGACAATAATGATATCCGTCTCCTCAATAAGGGTCTTCATTTTGCCCCTAAATCTAAACCAAATAAGTTTGATATATTTGTGGATATACACAAATATATTAGGAAACTAATGTTAAAACGTTATTTCTTGAAAAATCCTGAAAATAGACCAACTAAAAATGTGTAATATATACAAGCATCAGATTTAGACACTTTAAAAACATTAAATCCATTAAGGGAGGAAGGGGCCATAGGAGAAACACAATATTACATTAACTCTGATGACCGGGAGAATATAGAATTAGAAGAATTATTGAATTGATCTATCCATGACAACACACCAGAAATTATTCATTCTAAATTTAAAGGTAAATCCT
Source organism: Bombina bombina (assembly GCF_027579735.1). Classification (NCBI taxonomy): domain Eukaryota; kingdom Metazoa; phylum Chordata; class Amphibia; order Anura; family Bombinatoridae; genus Bombina; species Bombina bombina. The sequence continues at coordinate 962,691,917 of NC_069500.1, forward strand.
CTTTTTGTGCTTTTGGTCTGGTTGGTGCTCAAGGGGACCAGATACCAGTATTTACAAAATTGGTACTCAAAGATATAGAGACGGCATTTAAAGATGAAGCAAAGCTAGTCAATAAATACAATGACAATTTAACCATCCTTGAAAGGAAACCATTCAACAAATTTATGAATAACAAAGATATCGTTATCCACTCCGTCAATAAGGGCGGAGGAATAGTAATCCAGAAAATAGAACAATATTTATATGAAGCCTTCAAGTTGCTTAATGACAAACAAACGTATAGGGTTTTAAATTATGATCCAACTATACAATTTAATAAAGAATTAGAAAAACTATTGGTAGAAGCCAAAAATGAGGGGATACTTAACAGTGATGAATATAAGTTTGTTAAAATTTTTAATCCAACAGTACCTGTGTTTTATCACCTCCCAAAGGTGCATAAGGATGTAGTCAATCCCCTGGGGAGACCTATTGTCTCTGGAATTGGCTCTCTTTGTGACAACCTTTCGAAATATGTTGATTAATTTTTACAGACAGTTGTTAAGAACACACAAGCTTACCTCAAAGACACACAGGAGGTAATTAGAATATTCGATGATAAGAAATGGGAGGAAGATATGTTCTGGATCACATGCAATGTTTCGGCTCTCTACACCTGCATTCTGCATACAGCAGGTGTTAGGGCAGTAGAAACTGAACTGCATAAGTGGAGCATACCAAGCCCCCACGTAAAATTCCTAGTTGATAGTATAATTTTTATTCTAAATCATAATTATTTTTTGTTTGAGGGAAAATATTATTTACAGACTTGTGGCACGGTGATGGGGACCACCTTTGCCCCATCATACGCCAACATTTATATGAATCAGTTAGAAAATTATTTTGTTTGGCAAAATAATCCAATCATTAGTAACATCATTAAATAAATTCGCTATATCGACAACATCATCATTTTATGGAAGGGCAATGAAGTAGAAATTCAGGAGTTTTATCAATATATTAATAATAATGATTTGAATTTTAAATTTATAGGTATTCATTCTAAAACTTCAGTCAAATTCCTCGATCTTATTTTGTACAGTGACAATAAAAATAATATAGCAGTAACTAACTTTAGAAAACCTACTGAGAGGAATAGTTTCATTGAGTATTCTAGTGCACATAAACAGAGCTGGATAAGAAACATCCCTAATAGCCAGTATCTTAGGAGGCAAATAAATTGTACTTATGAAGATAACTTTCTAAAGGAAGCAAAGATACTTGATAGCAAGTTTCTAAGAGAAAGCACTTAATAGGGATAGAGCTGACTTAATTTCATTAGGATCAAATTCTGCTAAGAGACAGGAGACAATTGACGTGTCCTCCGTTAGGTTCATTACTACTTATAATTACTACTTATAATGAAGGTGCTAACAAAATTAAAGGCATTCTCAAAAAATATTGGCCCATTTTAGTAGCAGACCCAATATTGGGAACCCATATTGGAGATCAACCCTTGATAACCTTTAGACGGGGAAGGAACCTTAAGACATTTTTGGCCCCTAGTAAACTAAGAATGTAGATAATAATAGAAATAGGGATGGGACATCAACCAATTGGTTGATGGGAAATTAAGGCACAATGAAAAGTGGAAAAAAACAGTGGGTCATGTGTAGTCACATTAACAAATTGACTGTATTTTATAATTCTGACCACTCTGAAGATTTTGCTATTAAGATTAGGAGCAATTGTAACTCTACTTTCATTGTGTACCTTTTGGAGTGCAGGTGTGGCCTATTCTATGTAGGCCGCACCAAAAGGAAAATGAAAAGGAAGTTATATGAGCATATTTATAATATCAAAGATAAATTCTTTAAACATAGTGTGTCCAGACACTTTTTGGAATGCAATGATAGTGATCCTACTGGTCTGAAGGTCCAATTCATAGATTGGGTCCCTCCTAAAGAAAGGGACAGATTGCTCAAACTCCGAAAGTTAGAGACCTTTTGGATATATAAATTGAAATGCTTGCATTCCTAAGGTCTTAACATTGATATAGATGTTGCTACATATATGTAGTATGACATGTAGCGTTTAATTCTGGGACACTCGATTTAGCAAGTACTATTATATTTTTGTAAAGAATATTTTAAATACACCCTTTTGTCCTGTTATTTAGGATCAGAGGTATTTTATGTTGCATCACTCAATCTTTTTAATTTACCATGTATTTTATATATTTAGTGTTTCAGAGGTTTATTTTTCTTATATTAAATTTGAATACATGTGTTAAGGCTCAGAATTTTAGTAGACTTCATATATAGTCAGGAAAAACAAGTTCTTGATACAAAGTATATGTTTCTGGTACAACTGTGCAGTCTTTTAAAACATGATATTATGAATGTATAGATTTTGTATTGCTTTAAGACTCTATTACGGCCATTATATTGTAACATGTGAGGTGGGTTTTTCCTGTACACTTCCCCTCACCTGATTGGCTAACCTGTGTTTTAAATAAGAGCTTTACCAGCTTTTTGACATACCATTATTTCCTCTTGACAAAGCCCGGCCACAGACGCGTTGAGGTTTCACTCCTTTTTAATTTATATATATATGAGTATTTGACTTGCTATTCTGCTCACGAGTACTAACGAGTGGTGTCCCTAAGTCTGGAACCGGAAGTCACCTTGTGGGTTACGCATTGGTTTAGCGTTGGGTGCCTGGCAGTTTCATCCCGGAGAAGAGACTGAGTGGTTCACTTGTATCACCATCTAAATATTACATGCTGATTTTAACCACACATTCTGTAAGTGTGTTTTATATTGTGCACATTGGTTTTGGTAATTAAATTTCACTTGAAACTATTTTGCGCTCTGTGTCCTTTGTCTTTTCTATGTTCTTCTAAACGGCTGAGGGGAGAGAGCCCAGCTTCGTCAGAGCAGCACCTAAGGATAACATCCAGTATAGAGATACAATCATCCAAATAACAAACTTCATTGTCACTACGGGGTCTTTTGAGGCACTGTCTACTCCATTCTGTGTGACGTTACATTATATCTTTGACTCTGGAAGAAAAAAAGACTGGTCCATCCAATTTCTTTTTGACTTATGTATACTGTTGTATAATGTTATATGAATTCTCGCTTATGAGTTCTGATGTTTTAGGAATGTTATAGGAATTTTATATCTATGTTATAGGAATTTTATATGATCCTATTTATTTTATTTACTTATATGCTATTTTTTATTCATCTTAAGGTGATTAATTTATATGCCACTTTTTAGGCTTTTTTATTGTGATCATTGTAACATTTCTATTGTGGAGTGTAGCACAGATTGTTTTTTTCACTATATTCAAATGTATATTTGAACAAAAAAAGCTAAGTTTACATTATCCACTGTGCTGAACTTTAATTGTAATAATTTCTTATTGTTAAGTTTAAAAGGATAGCATGAGTACAATTTTATTTTGAGTAGAAGTATTTTTGCAATATACTTTTATTAGCAAAATGCTTCTAGTAAAAGTCATTACTGTTTTTCAGAGAAATACACAAATATGTTGTGAGAGACCTTCTTAGACCATCAGCAGTGGTTTATATGACACAAACTAATTCTTCACAGGCACAATACACACCACTACCAGCTCTCTGAGCTTGAATACTGGTGCATTTGACCCTTAAAGCACATGTGCGTATGCCACTGAAAAACTTTAATATCTTTTAGTAGAAGTATTTTGGCTAATGAACGTAAATTATGAATTTGCATTGATGACAAAACTATTGCATATCTCTAAAGGATATGCAAGAAACTAATGTGGCTCTGTGTCCCACATAGGTGGACTCATATTTGCAAAAAGTGTTATTGAGTAAGATTGTGTGAAAACTATAAACATCTGTATCTCTATGTAACAACCATAAAAAAAGTATCATTATCTAAATGTTATGTATTTATGCATGAAAACCATACACATAAATTACAAGTTTTGCAGTACGACTATACTGCTGAAAAATTGGCTTTTGTGCGCAGAATGGAAGGTCACCCGTATTACAAGTGGCAGGAATACGGCTAAACTGCTAGCGTTTTATAGCCTATACCGCTAGCGTTTTATAGCCTATACCGCAACTCTCCATTCTGCACTCAAAAAATGGCTTTTGAGTGTGGAATTTTCAGGTCACCCGTATTACAGGTTGTGTGGTCTGGCTATTACGCTAGCATTACAGGTATAGCTTATACCGCCACGATCGATTTCGCTATCAAAGACCAGTTGTTATGGATTTTGAGAAAGAAAAATGTTTCACAAAACTCAAAACAAAAATGTTACAAAAAAGTACAATAACACCCATAAACTACCTATTAACCCCTAAACTGCCACCCCCTGCATCGCAAATACTATAATAAAGTATTAACCCCTAATCCGCCGCCCACCCACATCGCTACTACTAAAATAAATCTATTAACTCCTAAACCTCTGGCACCCCACTTTGCTACTAATAAAATAAAGATAGGGGAGGGGGATGGGAGCGCAAGCGCACTTCCAATCTGTGCCTAAGTGAGAGGGAGATGGAGAGGGAGAGGAAGGGGGGAAATAATTGTTTGGAATGGGATCTGGGAGGGGGAGGGGGGTAGGATATTGAGGGGAGGCAGCTACACTATGGAAAAAATGGTGTAAAATTAAAATAATTTTAAAAAAAAAGCACATTTGTTAACAAACTGTGTACTGGCAGACAGCTGCAAGTACCTAAAATGGCCACAAATAGGAAGAGGGGGAAGTTTAAGAGAGCTGTTTGAGGGGGGGTTGTGGATGTTGGGGGGTTAGGGGGAACCTACACTGCAGAAACTATATATTTTAAAAAAATGCTTTAAAAAAAAAAGGCTTTTATTCTAGTACTGGCAGACTTTCTGCCAGTACTTAAGATGGTGGTGACAATTGTGGGATGGGGGAGGAAAGAGAGCTGTTTGTGAGGGGTCAGGGGGGTATCAGGGGGTGTTATGTATTAGGTGGGAGACTGATCTCAACACTAAAGCTAAAACTAACCCTACAAGCTCCCTATAATTTACCTAATTAACCCCTTCACTACTGGGCATAATACAAGTGTGGTGCGCATTGCCATTTAGCTGCTTTCTAATTACCGAAAAGCAATGCCAAAGCCATATAGTCTGCTATTTATGAACAAAGGGGATCCCAGAGAAGCATTTACAACCATTTGTGCCATAATTGCACAAGCTAATTATAAATAATTTCAGTGAGAAACCGAAGGTTAGTGAAAAAGTTAACATTTTTTTCTATTTGATCGCATTTGGCGGTTAAATGGTAGCATGAAATATACCAAAATGGGCCTAGATCCATACTGTGGGTTGTATACTACACTACACTAAAAATAAAATTAACCCTACAAGCTCCCTATAAGCTATCTGATTAACCCCTTCAGTGCTAGGCATAATACAAATGTGGTGCGCAGCCATATATGTCTGCTATTTCTGAAGAAAGGGGATCCCAGAGAAGCATTTACAACCATTTGTGCCATAATTGCACAAGCTGTTTGTAAATAATTTCAGTAATAAACCTAAAGTTTGTGAAAGGGTTTTTGAAAAAGTTAGCAATTTTTTTTTTTTCAGCGCATTTGGCGGTGAAATGGTGCATGAAATATACCAAAATGGGCCTAGATCAATACTTTGTGTTGTCTACTAAAAAATATATATACATGTCAAGGTATATTCAAGGATTCCTGACAGATATCAGTGTTACAATGTAACTATCGCTAATTTTGAAAAACAAATGCTTTGAAAATAGCAAATTGCTACTTGTATTTATTGCCCTATAAATTGCAACAAAAGCAAAGAACATGTAAACATTGGGTATTTTTAAACTCAGGACAAAATTTAGAAACTATTTAGCATGTTTGTTTTTTGGTGGTTGTAGATGTGTAACAGATTTTGGGGGTCAAAGTTAGAAAAAGTGTGTTTTTTCCTATTTTTTCATCATATTTTATAATGTTTTTAAAGTAAATTATAAGATATGATGAAAATAATGGTATCTTTCAAAAGTCCATTTAATAGTGAGAAAATGGTATATAATATGTGTTACAGTAAATGAGTAAGAGGAAATTACAGCTAAACACAAACACTGCAGAAATGTAAAAATAGCCCTGGTCCCAAACGGTCAGAAAATGTAAAAGTGGTCTGGTCACTAAGGGGTTAAAAAAACTAAAATAAACTAAAAATTAAAAAAAAAAAACTAAATTACAAAATAACACTACAAAAAAAAAATTACAAACAAAAACAACTCTAAAATTACGAAAAATAAAACAAATCTAAGATTACAAAAAAAATAATAAATGAAATTATCCAAAATAATAAAAATTGAACCTAACCTAATACCCCTATAAAAACAAAAAAGCCACACCAAAATACCCCCCCCCCCGCTAATCTAACAATAAACTACCAATAGCCCTTAAAAGGACCTTTTGTAGGGCATTGCCCTAAGTTAAACAGCTCTTTTACATTAAAAAAATACAAAGTACCCCCTAACAGTAAACCCCCCCAACTGAAATCCTATTGGCTGATTAGCCAATAGGTATGCAAGGTACCTTGCATTCAATCTTCAGTGTGCTGCGGCAATCGCATGAAGAAGATCCTCCATGCTGGTGCTCCATGGCCACCTTTGCTCCGTGCCGCCTTTGCTTCCCCTGACTTCAGGAATGGTGAGCACCTATTTCGGGGTTAGTGTTAGTTTTTTTTTTGTTTATTTGGGGGGTGGTTTTTTTTAGATAAGGGATTTTTTTTTTTTTTTTAATAGGCACTAAAGAGCCAAATGCCCCTACAAATGCCCCTTTAGGTCCAATGGGTAGCTTAGTTTTTTTTTAGAGTTAGCTTTTTTATTTTGGGGGGTTGGTTGGGTGGGGGGGGGGGTAACAGTTAGAGGGTACTTCGTAAATTTTTTAATGTAAAAGAGCTGTTTAACTTAGGGCAATGCCCTACAAAATGCCCTTTTAAGGGCTATTGGTAATTTATTGTTAGATTAGGGGGTGTTTTTATTTTTTGGTGTTTTTTTTTTATAGGGTTATTCGATTAGGTTTAATTTTTATTATTTTGGATAATTTTATTTATTATTTTTTGTAATATTAGATTTTTTTAGTAATGTTTTTGTTCATAGTGTTAGGATTTTTTAATTTTGTAAATTAGTTTATTTTATTTTTAGTTTATTTTAGTTTTTTTAAATAGTTATGTTAGGTTTATTTGTAGTTTTTTTTATTTCACAGGTAAGTTTTTAGTTATTTTAAGGTAGGTATATTGTAACTTTAATTTAAAATTAGCGGGTGTTTAGGGGTTAATAGTTTAATTTAGTGTGTGGCAATGTGGGGGGCCGGCGGTTTAGGGTTTAAAGGGTTAGAAAAGTTATTACTTTTAAAACAACAATTTCGTTTGTCAACTACATTACAAATATTTTACTAATGTAAATTTTGTTAGTTTTTAAAACCTTACCTTATTATTTTGATTTTGAAGCATCATGCTTCGTTCTAGCAATAGCTGGAATAGCCCTGTGAGCAAGCAACTGAAATGTGTGTAAGCAATCAACCAATCATTGTTTTGCTTATAATGAGTCTAATGAAAATTCATTCTGAAAAAGCGCGATCCCGTTCGCATGCGAACTAGTGTCATTAAAGTAACAAACATGTCTCATCAGCGTCAATCTTCTGTGAAACTATATGTGCTTGCATATTTTAACATATCAAGTCTTCAAGTGATATACTATACTATTCTCTCTGCCAGTTAATTTATATGAATCATGGGATTGAAAATGGCGATGCACGCTCACAAGGGCTATATGTAGAGCCATTCGTGAAAGGCTTTGCATAATGAGGTAAACGGAGGGAGTGCAAATTAGTGAACACATATAGCGACTTTTTAATATTAAAATGAAAAATAAATAATAAAATTATATTATGAAAAAAAGGTTAAATATCTGTTTGTTTGAATCCTTGATTTTTTTTAGGGTTTACTGTCCCTTTAATAGGTTTATTTTAGTAGTTGCGATGTGGGGGGTCGTCGGCTTTGGGGTTAATAGGTTTATTATAGTAGTTGCAATGTGGGGGGTCGGCGGTTTATGGGTTAATAGGTTTATTATAGTATTTTATGCAGGGGGTGGTGGTTTAGGGGTTAATATTTTAATTTTATTAGTAGCGATGTGGGATGCTGGCAATCTAGAGGTTAATAGGTTTACTGTATTTAATGTCAGTGATGTCGGGGGGGCAGTTTAGGGGTTAATAACTAATTTAGCGTTGGCGATGTCGGGAGGCAGCGGATTAGGGGTATTTAGACTAGGGGTTTATGTTAGGGTGTTTTAACGTAAACTTCTTGTCCCCATAGACATCAATTGAGAATGTGTTATATCGATCGCCATTCCGCAATCGCAGGTGTTTTTTTTCTAACACTTTTTCTCCATTGATGTCTATGGGGGGATACTTGCATGAGCAGTCAAGTCAGGACTTGGCTTTTGTGTGGTATGGAGCTTATCGCGCCATAACACACAGCACAAGAAGGTTTTTCTGTAACATGTAATGGCAGCGCTATGAAAAATGCGGTACCGCTAAATTTTAGCATTATTATTTACGCACCGGGTTTAGCGCATAACTTGTAATCTCAGTAATAGTTTGTCATTTCTGGTATATTCTATTTTTTAAGGAAAAGAATGTTGTGTATGTTTGAATATACATATATATATATTTATTGTTATTAGCATTCCTGTCATGTAGAGTTTAAGACACATGCATGCATATGAACCTACCTCAGTATTTTCTAACAGAAAGAAACTAAAGTTTTACATAGGAGAACTAAGTCAATTTTAGAAGATAATTTAAGTTGAAAGTTTTTCTTTGCATTACATTCTATATCTGAATCATGGAGGTATAATTTTGAATTTAATTTCCTTTTAGAGTAATTTAAATTTATAGTTAGAGTGTTGTATGTTCAGAGCTACTTTGAAAAGCCCTCCTTTACCTAAAAGGTAGATGATACATAGAACAAGCTTCCAACAGGGGAATAAAAATACATTCAATAAAGGAATACAAAATGCCTAGTGGCTTTAACAGAAGGCACAGCTCACCTTCTGCATCACTTATAGCAGCAGCTGACCCCCTTGTTTTATAAATATGTTGTCACACACCCCCTATGATACAGGCGATAACTAAGGGTATGCTAATAAGCTGCCGCCTCTTGAAGGAAAATACTTTCAGAACCCTTTCCTGTATTCCAATAAGGCTTTTGGGTGTAATAAGAGACCTTGCAACTGCAGCACATTTTAATATATTTAAAAACAATGAATAAAAATGATATTGCATTCTTAAAGGTATTTCACTTGGAAGGGTTCAAAAGTGCATATATACTGTATATATATATATATATATATATATATATGTGTGTGTGTGTCTTTATATAAACACATAAATACACATATATGCACATATATAGATATACTGTATATACATACACACATACAAATATTTAGACATATATATATATATATATATATATATATATATATATATATATACACACACACACATACACATTGGAGCCCTTTTCAGTCAAACACCTTGCCTTATAACCTATCCTTTTTTAACACTTTAAAAGCCTTATTAACAATATTAAAGTTATATATATATATATATATATATATATATATATATATATATATATATGTATATATATATATATATATATACATATATATATATATATATATATATATATATATATATATATATATATATATATATATATATATATGTCTATTTTAGTTATAATACCTTATTACCTTAATAATTTTAATGGATGTGTTTTGCAAAACTTTTTTTTAAGCCTTACACTTTAATTCAGGTCTCAAGTCTCACTAAATATTCTAGCGCTGTTTCGGCTTTTGCTTGAGTGTAACCTATAACTTTCAACTTGTATTATGTGAGCTATTTATCGTGGTCGCAATATCCATTGAGAATATAGGTTGCACTAGAGCACTGCTAAATGGGATTTTCTATGGACTTGCAATATCAAGTTGCACGCTAATGTTAGCACACTCCAGCCATACTGCTTATAGGGTGCTGTGCACCATTTGTAATCTGGCCCATAGTATTGATCTAAGCAACTTTTTAAATATAGAGTTGCATTCTTATACTTTGGAAAAGCTTATCAAATGATATATGAAACAAAAGCATAATCTTGGTGGCAAGTTAGAATATCCACTATAGAGTTGATCATCTGTAGTTGTATTTTATTTTAATGGCTTATTTGCGGTGATAATCACAAAATAAAAAATATGACCTAAATAGTTTAAATGAAGGAAAAAGTAGTAGTAGTACAATGAAAAGATGCAATATTAATGAGAGATAAAGGTGGAATTTGAGATACCTGGAAGTGCACTACTGCGAGCACTCAAATCAAGTGGAGGTAGTGAGGCCCATTTATCAAGCTCCGTATGGAGCTTGTGGGCCCGTGTTTCTGGCGAGTCTTCAGACTCGCCAGAAACAGCAGTTATAAAGACCACTGCACTATAACCCTGTCCGTCTGCTCTGAGCAGGCGGACAGGAATCGCCACAATTCAACCCGATCGAGTATGATCAGGTTGATTGACACCTCCCTGCTGGCGGCCGATTGGCCGCGAGTCTGCAGGGGGCGGCGTTGCACCAGCAGCTCTTTTGAGCTGCTGGATAGTGCAATGCTGAGTACGGAGAGCGTATTGCTCTCCGCATTCAGCGAGATCAGCACTGTCGGATCAGATCCGCAAGACCTTTGATACATAGGCCTCAGTGAGTGCATGAGACCTACCACAGCTGAACATTTAAAACAAAAAGCACTATTGTGTGTTTATGTATATATTTCCTGTGGGGAAATCAAGCCTTCTGGCTTGTCTAGATTTATTTTATTTATTTTCAATTTCTTTTTATTGAGAAGAGCTCAGGTAAACAACATACAATCAATGACATATAGAAGGTTCGGTGCTGTTCAGGTTACAATTATGAAATATATTGTCAAGAAGCACTTATTACAGAGAATAGAAAAAATAAGAGGTATTGGTTCCAACGATATAGTATTATGAGCGCGTTGTCTTGCGACACTCTCTTCTACACAGATAATAGGCAATTTCTAAGACAAGCTATAAATTGAATTGTGAAATAAACTTACATGGAATTACTACAAGATACATGCATAATTTATGATTACTGCAGCTTTCTCATTTTCTGCCACCTGAGCTCACTCATTTTTAAACTATATAAAACAAAACATAAAAACTAAACTACACAGATCAAAATAGGCCCAGAAGTAAATGAGCGGCTATCTTAATAGTAAAGGTTACAGTAAGACAATCCCTAGATAAATATACAGTAGACGCTGTATGCAGATACATAGGTTACGTAACATTTCAAGGCATATCTGATTGCAAACTCATGTCAGGGTCCTGGAAATGGGGGATACCCAACAACAATCTGCTGATGCAGAGTGCCCTAAGAATTATGTCTGAGAAGAGTAATATTAGGGAGGTGTATTTTAATAACTGGGAGAATATTTTGCTAAACTGATAGCCTCTAGCATGCGATAATCTAACTTGGTCGCTGTTGGAATATAAAGCATAGCAGAATGTTTCTAATGAGCCATAAATCCAATAATTAAGTAGGTACAAGGTTTCAAACTTATATGTGTACAGGTATATAGGCTATTTAGCATATAGCTCAAGTCAGGATCCTGTATATGAGGAAATATCATGCAACAAATTGCTGAAATGGTGTAACTGCCAAGATATATCTGACGAGAGCAGTATTATGGAGGGCCTGCCCTCCCTATATAATATACTAATGCTGCCAAGTACAGAGCAGATAGATTACCTCATAAGAAATCCCAAATAGGGATTATTACATTACATTACACACAGAGACTAAACAAAACAACAATAAAAAAGAACAGTGTAAACTTGGATGTAAAACATGAAAACTAAGTGCAGTGTAGTATTTTAAGAACAACTAATGAAAAAGCTTAAATTTCAACCAGCAGCACCATTGCTGATCCATTAGAAAGTACCGTCAGGTACCGCGTAAGTGGGGATGTCGTTAGTAACTGCTTCTGATTTGAGGTCTAGCCCAAATGAAAATAGGATAATAAGTGTCTGTGATTTTCCTATGGCAGACTATGACTAAAATATCTTGGGGAATCCTTTAACCCACTCCAGTTTTCCCTTTACCTTTTTCACTGGTTAAGTCTGCAACTTGTTGAATCAAGACCCACATGTAGGCATAGAGACTCTTAGTAGGAAGGAGGCTAATAAATAGGCTGAAGTCAGCCCACAGAATATAACTTGAAACACCTAATCTGATCCGTTTCAAAGTAAAGTCAGACACAATGGGAGTGGAAATAGCTTTATTAATAGCATACTCTCCTCAGGGTGTTCCGGAATTGCTGGTCAAATATGTGGGCGTGTTTTTAAACCCATATGTGTAATGGTCAAATATAGCAAAATAAGTATCTCTGCAGGTGACTTCTTCTTTGAGTCTTGGCCTTATATCTAGATCTGTGACTGTTAGCGGGTGGGCCAATGGAAGTGTCGTCAGGCTCTCTTCTGGTTCTGTATTCAACTCTCCTCCGCAGGAATTTGAGGGCCATGAGGCTGTCGTTAGCTCGTTGATTAGACGTGAGGCAAAATGTAGCAGTTCGTGAAGTGGGTTTGCTGACTAGCTTCTCTTGTTTGCCAGATTGTTTCTTTGTTTTCAGCATAGCGCATAAGTCGGCGCAAGAGTACAAGAGTCTCTCTAGCTTAGGCAAGAGCATAGCCTGTAGTTCGGCTAGGATGTAGGAGTCAGTGGAACATTCTTGGCGGTGGATATCTCCATTGTATAAGGACAGGAGCCAATTGTTAACATATGCCAGGTTATGGTAGGAGTACATACAGTGTGGCCGTAATATTCCCGCCACAGTGCCGAGCGGCTTATTCTTCAAAATGACGTTCCAGGTTAGAAGAGCTGTTTTTCCTTCTGTCTGCTAGGTGTTCCCGGAGCTTACTTGTCAAGGGAGATGCAGATGACGTGGGTAGGTGGCAGCAATATTGAAATTAGAAGACATTTTCTTCTGAGCTGATGAAGCATGCAGCCATCATGTAGAGCTGCCCACCAGAGGTCCGCTTGTCTAGATTTGTTAATGAGTTACATAATTAGTTATTTTCACTATATTTTTTGCTTAGTGGAGGATTTTAAAATCACTTTTCTCCTCCCCATGATTTTAAATGTTGTTCTATTTCACCCAGAAATCAACTTTACCCAGCAGTTCAACCTACTCCCAGCTGATGAGTGGCAAACACCATGAAACAGGCTGTCCTGCGATAGATGTGAATCACTGTACTAACCCTAGCTAAGCTTAAATGCTACGTATACAACAATGCTATGGCGTAAAGGGAAGTCTGCCTAACAGCAGGCTTGAAGTAAAAAAGTGAGTGATTGTGAACCTCATTTGCATATCTTACCCAGAATCTTTTGCTGCATTAGAAACAATGTATTCAGAGGCTTTCTGTGGGAAAATCAAGCCATCTGGCTTGTCTAGATTGGTTAATGAACTACACAATTAGTTATTTTCACTATATTTTTTGCTTAGTGGAGGATTTTAAACCCATAATTTTAAATGATGTGTATATATATATATATATATATATATATATATACATACATACAGTTATATACAGTATATATATATATATATACTTACATATATATGTGTGTGTGTGTGTGTGTGTGTGTGTGTGTGTGTGTGTGTGTGTTTAAAACTTTAAAAGTGAATTTGAAATTCACATATTTGCAATAAATTCTACCTTTATGACGCTTTAACTTATTATTGTATATTTTTTTGTATTTTTAGCTATCCATGTACATACACATTTGTCCATGTAGTAAAAAATAATTATTTGGAAAACTAATCATTTTTATAACCTGCTTGTAAGTACAATCCTGTCAAACATTAGATGAATAGCAGTATCCTAATTCGCTTCATGTAAGAAATAGAAACAAATTTACCTTCACAAAAAAAAGGGAAATAAAATGTTAACGCTTAGGGAGTCGCAATCATATTGAATAGAACTCATAAATGTAAAATACATGATAAATATTGACAGGAGCTGTAGGTAGCTCATAAACTTTTGTTAAGCTGTTTAATTAATTTTATTTAGCTGCATTAATTAAACAGCTTAGTAGAAAATAATGTACACTTTACTTCAGTGGGGACACAGTGTTCCATGCAGTGATGTGGAAAATATATTTGCTCATTATTCAGATTTTGATGAATACAAAACATTTTAAATATTTTATGTTCTATGATATTCTAAATAAATGATGTGCACAAAAACATTTATCAATGCATATTAATTTCTATTTCTCGCTTGCATTAGGATTTATTTATTGAGCCACTAAAATAATTGTCTATTTTGTTTAGTCTATATTTTTCATAATTAATAGGGACCGTTTAAAACTATATTATATTGTTTATCCTATGTGTTTTCATAAATAATGTTGATTATCTCATTAGCATAATTAGATATTTGAAATATTAATTTTTTTTTTTTTTTTAATATTTACTTTTTAGGAATTTGAATATTTTAATTATGATATCATGAAAGTTAAAATACATAATTAAAGAAAGTTTTAAAACGTATCTTCATTTTGTGCCATAATTATAATGAAGAGATTCCATTAAACCAAATTATTAAAAGTAAATAAGACTAATAAGGAGAAAACGTTTTTTTGGGGATTTTTTAAAATTCTTCACAGCAAATGCATAAAGGGTTTAGAAGTAAGTAAAGACCAAATAAGAAGCAGACTAAATGAACCTGATTTCAATGTAATAGTTTAAACATGTTCAATACCTAACTTTAGTTTTTAATACCAAAAATATATGTTTTAACTCTAATACTTTTTTCTAAAAAAAAAAATAACAAAAATAAAATATGTTTAAAGTGATGGCAAACCTTATCTAGTCAAATTATATATTTTTTAATCTTTGCCATTAAAAAAGTATATATGTTCCTTTTTTGTTTTTAATCCATCTGTGAAAGGGTTAAATTAGTGCATATAGTGATGCTTTTATTGCATTGTTATGCCAGCCCACTTGGATGAACTCTTTTTTTATATATGACACTTCCAGTAAACATGCAATTAACATGTGTGTCATATGACAATCTTGAAGTCCAGCCCCTTTAAAGCCCTTAGAAAGCCTATGTAGAGAGTGCTATCTACATCACAGCCCATCCAAAAGAAGAAAGAAAGGTGGGCGGAGAAACAGACAATACCAATTAGGATTATAAATATTTTATTATAAAATATATATACACTTTAAAAAATTTTTTATGTGGTTTTACTTGCAAACTAATATATTTTTCATTGCAATATTCTTATAGTCTGAAATGTACCATCACTTTAAAATATCCTTTTATTTTAAATTACATTTTAGTTTAATAAAATGTGTTCTAATTAGTTCATTAATTATTAGTAAAGTATTGCTTTTATAAGGTTGCTCACAATCTTTTAGAAATTTTATCTAATGATTTTTCTAAAGAATTCCCCATTGAAATCAAAGGGATTTTTTTTGTAGATAATTTATTTGATAAGCTTTTCTAAAGGATTGTGATTGGCATCAAACACGTAAGTTGTATTAACAGGTGCAATTCCTTACTGCTCATGAGACAAACACAGCCAGACACCCATTCAGGTGTGATATATGTAAATGTTTCTCTAATTAATGGCTGTGCTCCTGATTTGTATCTTTAATTACATGTTCAATCACATTTACAGGTGTTAAACACAAAGTCAGAGACATGCATCTATTTCATAATGAAATGCTCTAAGTAATAACAAGTATTTTATTATTACATGAAAAAGTACACCCAAGTTCTTCAAAGATAAACCCTTAACATATTCTTTATCTCACATTTTTACTTCTCTGTTCACTAGGAAACAATTAACTATAATGCTTATTTTATAAATATCAGAAATTCAATATTCTATATAATTAAAATTAGATGCAAATCTAAAATGGGACTCACAGCATCCTAAAGTATGTAGTATAATAACAACTTCTGTGGGAATTATTTCATTTCAAGATAACTTTTAAATAAATGTATTAAAATCCTGACAGTTGTATGCACTGGAGCAGAAACGATAAAACTGACTTATTGTTTTAATTTAGTAAGACTGTTGTGCAAACTGATATTACATTTATATTATGGGGAAAAAAGTCCATAGGGTACAGGTGCAATGAAAGTTCATATTAAAGCTAAACTAACACAAATAATGTAGCATCATAGGTAGATGAAGAAATCCGGCGTGATAAGTGGAGCATTTTCCTATTGGTTAACTTCCATCAGAGTACTTAAAGTGACATTAAATATTTGACATTGCATTGTAAAATTGTTTACGTATGTGCAGTAAAGAAGAAAAAGATTGCAACATGCTTTTCTAATGTATTTTGTCCCCTTTTCCTGTAATTTAAATTGAAGATTTTACAGTTCTCCGATTTTCTATAAAAGTAACAGGCGTAACCATGTTGAAACCTAGGTTTACATTATCTATTCGCTTCTGCTGAGGACCATTACTAACAAATATGGTATGTAAATTATGGTCAACTGGGGGCTGTGTAGAATACAGTAGCATTAAAAGGACTTTACACCATGTTAAATCAAATTCACATTGGTATATCCCACACAGCCTCTACACAGTCATCATTTGCACATTTGTTCTCAGCAAAAGAGATTAGATAAGGGATATCTAGTTTTCAACATGGTGTTTGCAGCAGATAATGATTTCTAAATGGCAGGCAGTATAGTCAGCATGCTTTTCCAGTGGTCACAATCCTAAAATGCTTATTTTGTTAATACTCCTCAACCTTGAGTTTTTTACCTTTAGATAACAGCACAAAAAAAGTTATCTGTATAGTTTATTTTCTGGTTCCAAAACTCAAATGCACAGGACTAAGTACAAACAAAAGAACAATGTTGGAGGTTTAGTGGCTACATCACAGGTTGAAGGGCTGGATGTTGATTTATAGGGGTAGATTTATCACAGTGCGAGCGGACATGATACGATGTAGCTTATCATGTCTGCTGCACATCGATAAATCCCGACAGCATACGTTGTTAGCATTTATCATTGCACCAGCAGTTCTGTTGAACTGCTGGTGCAATGCCGCCCCCACAGCTTCGCGGTCAATCAGCCACTAGCACGGGGTGTCAATCAGCCCGATCATATAGGATCGGGCGGATTGATGTCCGCAGCCTCAGAGCAGGCAGACAAGTTATGGAGCAGCAGTCTTTAGACTGCTGCTTCATAACTTCTGTTTCCGGCGAGCCTGAAGTCTTGCACGGAAACAAGGGCATCAAGCTCCATACGTAGCTTGATAAATTGGCCCCATAGGCATCTGTTTCCGGGCGAGTCTTCAGGCTCACCGGAAACAGGAGTTAAGAAGCAGCAATCATAAGACCGCTACTCCTTAACTGGTCTGACAGCAATCAGCCCGATTGGATACAATCGGGTTGATTGACACCCCCTGCTAGTGGCAGATTGGCCATGGATGTGCAGGGGGCAGCATTGCACAAATATTTCACTAGGCATTTATCAATGTCCACCTGCACATTGATAAATCTACCCCATAGTGTTTAGTGATGCTTATTGACATGGGTGTGTTTAACCTGTTATGCTAAAAAATCATTGAGATATGTGTGTGTGTCTCTCTAAGGCATTTGAACAAGTGCATTTTTGGTATAGTGGGCATGTGTGCTTGTTGGGTTATTGATTTGGCTAATTTTATTAGTTAACTAGTGCTTATAATTAAAAAACTTTTTAACTATATCTGATCGAGCAGTTGGTGTTTGTAACTGTTTGGTGACATTATTTCCTAATCTCATCCAATAGGGCACAGTGTATTGCCCATTCACAAAAACAATGTGACATTGAAAACTTTTAGGGTACTCCGTAATAATTTGAAGTATGTTGTCTAAGGGTTTACCAAGAAATGTTGCTGTGAAAAAAATGCCCTTTAATTAGCATCAAGAATTAAAATATATAATATTAATGAAGGGATGCACTCACTGGGGCTTTCAAAATAGTCACCTTTATTCAATGTGACATTTCGGGGTTTCATCCCCTTCCTCAAACAGTGAACATTTGTGACATTCACTGTTTGAGGAAGGGGGTGAAACCCCGAAATGTCACATTAAATAAAGGTGACTATTTTGAAAACCCTGGTGAGTGCATCCCTTCATTAATATTTTACATAACTTTTGGAAGCACCCTGGGTAGCTGGATTTGAATCGAGAGTGTTGGCCTTTGTATACATATTATTCTCATCCTACTTGTAATACATCATTACATTTAGCTATTGTTAACTGTTTAAAGTTATTTTAAAGGGACATGAAAACAGAGATTTTTCTTTCATAATTTAGACTGAGCATACAACTTTAAACAACTTTTCAGTATACTATTATTTAATTTGCTTTGTTATTTTTGGTATTCTTTGTAAACATACTTTGGTAGGTTCAGGATCTGGGAGACAGCTGCTGATTGGTGGCTGCACATACATGTGCGTTATCATTGGCTTACCGATGTGTACAGATAGTAGTGCATTGCTGCTCCTTCAATAAAGGATACCAAGAGAATTAAACAACGTTGATAATAGAAGTCAAATGGAAAATTGTATACAAATGATCTAAAATCAAAGTCGGTAGTTGGGATACAGCCATATCTTATTCTTGCCTATTCTGTTATACCCATCCTACTTTTTTACTCACAAGTCTATTAATTACATATGCTTTTAGTTATGTGTTCAACTCACTCTGATTTTGTTTAAGAAATAAACTGTATTTGTCTTGCTTACACAAGCTTATTTAAGGTAAGAATGTGTAGGTTAAATTAATTATGTCCCATTAGTAGTTTTCTGTAATTATATTCACATTTCTACACTGATGACAAAATACCTGAGTAGCATAAACAAACTCATGTCAGAATGTATTTGACATGGGCCACATAAATCTTTTGGTAGATCATACTTTTATTCAAGCTAAAAAAATTTTTAGGACCATAGTTACTTTGAAACAGAATAACTTGGAATATTCTATTACTAAAACTACTATAAAAAAAAAGTTAAAGAGATAGTAAAGGCCAAATTAAACTTACATGATTCAAATAGAGAATGTCATTTTAAACAACTTTCTAATTTACTTTTATTACCAAATTTGATTTGTTCTCTTGAGATTTTTAGTTGAAAGCTAAAACCTAGGTAGGTTCATATGCTAGTTTTTAAGCCCTTGAAGGCTGCCTCTTATCTGAATGCATTTTAAGTTTTTGCACAGCTAGAGGGCGTTAGTTCATGTGTTTCATATAAATAACATTGTGTTCATGCACATGGAGTTATTTAAGAGTCAGCACTAATTGCCTGAAATGCAAGTCTGAGATAGGGAGGCAGTCAGCAGAACCATAGATACAAAGTAATTACAGAGGTAAAAAGTATATTTATATAACAGTGTCAGTTATGCAAAACTGGGGAATGGTTAATAAAGGGATTATCTATCTTTTTAAACAATACCATTTTGGGTGTTTACTATCCCTTTAACATCAGATAAAGAGGTTATTGGCAGATGAAGAGGTCAGCAGCAGGTAACAGGGACAGAGTAGTCAGACAAGAGGCAGACAGGGGTTTATTGTATTTAAAACTGTTGCAGGAATATACTTTTAAATGGACTAGTCTCTGTTTCTTGCGCCCCATTTGTATGTTGATTTCTGTTGCTGTGTTTTGTTAACATAGCTTTTCTATAGCCAATATTGCAGCATTCACATTTTCAGTATAGATGGTGGAATCATCAAGCAAAAATCACACGTTCAAATTACAAAATAAAGGAAAATTAGCTATTTTTAAACAATTTGATGTATATTTTAAAGTAAAATGGATAACTGGGAATGCATTACAGTGGAAAACATTTTACAGTACAATATCCCTTCAATTTAAAATTCTATTGAAAATGGCCCAACAGACCTATAACACTTCAGTAATCTAATGTAAGACTGGCTGCAACAAGCTGCGACACTTGAGTACTCTGATACATGTGTGAACAAAGCCAGCTAGTGCTGACATAGGTGAGGTATCTCTCTGGGCTCGATGATCTAAACCGCGTCAGATCAGACCTTGTTTTTCTGGCAGGGGCTGCCCTAGTGGAATGATCTAAAAAGGGGCAGTCCCAGCGAGTGGCGAGATAGCTACTATTGAAAGTAATGGAGCTCGATTGGTAGGGACATGTCGCTACATAGAGCAAAGTTTGCAGGGATCAGGGGCGCACTTTTAAAATTAAATCCTGCAGCCAATATAAATCCCATTATGCTGCTGTCTGCGTATAGCATCTTACATTTGCCTATATTTTTGTAGGCTATTAAATATTTAAAGTGATTTACGATGTGCATATTTATTACGATTTATTCCTGTGTAATTTACATACAAATTTTACGTTTTTTGGTAAAATACAATTTTTGGTGAAGCTTTTAGTTATGATTTAATGCACCTTAACAATACAATTGCCCCTGCGTATTTTTGTGTAAATTGTTAGATTATTAATTTTGTATGATGTTTAAAATACCAATTTTATTGTGCACTTTTCATATGAAAATCCAGTATACGCCCCTTAGCAAGACTCCCGGTTTTCAGGGTAAAAAGTGGCTTTAGATCATTCCACCAGGGAAATAGGACTGGCGAGTGTTCTTATAGAATTTCACACTAGGCCAGAGAGCGTTAGATCATCAGGCTCTCTGTCTCTCTCCTTTCCTTCCCCTTTTCATTTCAAACTTATGAAACTTGACTTCTTTTCTGTATTTCCTGTCTTTTTTCCTAACTCCAGGCAGTAGAGGCCCCTACAAAGCAGCGAGACTTCCCTCTAAAATACTATTAAATTAATAAATCATAAAAAAGATTATAAAATTTATGAAGAAGGTATATTTGTAAATAATGTAATTTAAGCTGCAGTAGTCTATAACAAAAATGATATCCTCTTAAGTTTAGCACAGAAACTGTGATCACTAGAAAATGTATCCACATTTTGTTTTTATTTTTATTTATTTTATTTAAAAGTGATCTGAAATACTTCAAAATCCTTTGTTGTCCTTGCATTATTTATAAAATCAATAATGTATTAGTTTTCTCCGTGGAAATCACAATCTTAATCCAGTTGTAGTATCAATGACATAAACTTTGTTCTGCAAAAAGTGGAATAAAAATATGAGTAAAAAATGTGCATATTAAAAAGAAAAAAAAACATGATTTTGGAAATCCCATCTGAAATAATGGATAATTGATAAATACTATCTATTACAATAACAAATTAGCAATGCACATTGATTTTAAAATAAAATGAGGTAAATTTCTCAATTATTTTTATGTTAAAGCTTTTTATTCCTGTAGTTTTATTGTATTTTTTATAAAAAAAATATTCAGCTATATTTTAAGGGATTTGTTAATCTAATTTGCTAATCTAATCTTTATGTTGTGTTGAAATGCACAGTAAAAAAAATATATTTCTTAATGTTATAGTAAGTCTACTACAATTTGCTATTTAAAAAGGAACAAAGTTAGACTACTGTTATATTAATATTTAATTTAATAAATATTTTAAAAACTAAACTGTTCCTTTTATTTTTATGGGTACAAAATTTACTTTTATATTTGGTACAGCTCAAATATATAAAACCCACATTTTTTTATTTTATGACTGAGATAGAACATGACATTTTAAAGGGCCACTAAACCCAAAATCTTTCTTTCATGATTCAGATAGAGAATAAAAATTTAAACAACATTACAATTTACTTCCATTATTTATTTTGCTTCATTTTTTAAATATCCTTAGTTGATGAAAAAGCAATGCACATGGTGAGCCAATCACATGAAGCTTCTATGTGCAGAAACCAATCAGCAGCTAGTGAGCATATCTAGATATGCTTTTCAGCAAAGAATATCAAGAGAATAAAACAAATTAGATAATATAAGTAAATTAGAAAGATGTTTAAAATGGCATTCTCTTTCTAAATCAAAAAAGAAAAAATGTGGGTGGCATGTCCCTTTAAATAACTTTACAATTTCCTTCTATTCTCAAATTATCTTGTTTTCCTTTGTTGAAAAGCAGTAATGTAATTTCAGTAGTGTCTATGTTTCTGCAGCACTATATGGCAGCAGTTTTGCAACAATGTAATACATTAGCAAGAACACTAGATGGCAGCACTATTTCCTGTCATGTAGTTCTCCAGACATGTGCATTCTACCTCTCTAGATATCTCTTCAACAAAGAATAACATGAGAACACCACACATTTGATAACAGAAGTATATTGGAAACTTGTTTTAAATTGTATTCTCTCTGAATCATGAAAGAAAAAAAATGGTTTCATGTCCCTTTTATTCAGTAAAAAAATCTGTTCTTTACAGTTCTTACATCATTGCATGTAAATCACATGTAATTAAAAGCAATCTAGATTTGTTAATTTTGCTTAAATGGAATCATAATGGAGGCAACCTGATGGGCTAGATTTATTAAAGTCTGATGATTAATGGCAATGAAGTTCACAGGGCCAAACAGAGCTTTTGACTTGCAGTTGTAAAGAAAAATGGTTAAACCTTTGTGTCACTGCAAGTTCATTTCCTTCAGTCTTAAATGACCAGTAAACACAGTAGATTTGCATAATCAACAAATACAAGATAGCAAGACAATACAATAGCATTTACTCTGAATTTCAAATGAGTAGTAGATTATTTTCTAACACATTTCAAAGTTATGTATTTCTTTCATGTAATTAGCAAGAGTCCATGAGCTAGTGACGTATGGGATATACATTCCTACCAGGAGGGGCAAAGTTTCCCAAACCTCAAAATGCCTATAAATACACCCCTCACCACACCCACAATTCAGTTTTACAAACTTTGCCTCCCTTGGAGGTGGCGAAGTAAGTTTGTGCTAGATTCTACGTTGATATGCGCTTCGCAGCAGGCTGGAGCCCGGTTTTCATCTCAGAGTGCAGTGAATGTCAGAGGGATGTGAGGAGAGTATTGCCTATTTGAATTCAATGATCTCCTTCTACGGGGTCTATTTCATAGGTTCTCTGTTATCGGTCGTAGAGATTCATCTCTTACCTCCCTTTTCAGATCGACGATATACTCTTATTTATATACCATTACCTCTACTGATTCTTGTTTCAGTACTGGTTTGGCTTTCTACTACATGTAGATGAGTGTCCTGGGGTAAGTAAGTCTTATTTTTTGTGACACTCTAAGTTATGGTTGGGCACTTTTATATAAAAATCTAAATATATGTGTTTAAACATTTATTTGCCTTGATTCAGGATGATCAATATTCCTTATTTCAGACAGTCAGTTTCATTATTTGGGATAATGCATATGAATAAATCATTTTTTCTTACCTTAAAATTGACTTTTTTCCCTGTGGGCTGTTAGGCTCGCGGGGGCTGAAAATGCTTCATTTTATTGGGTCATTCTTGGCGCAGACTTTTTTGGCGCAAAAAATTTCTTTGTCATTTCCGGCGTCATACTTGTCGCCGGAAGTTATTCGTGTTTATGTCATTTTTTTTACGTTTTGCGCCAAAAATGTCGGTGTCACCGGATGTGGCGTCATTCTTGGCTCCAAAAGCATTTAGGCGCCAATAATGTGGGCGTCTTTTTTGGCGCTAAAAAATGTGGGCGTCATTTTTGTCTCCACCTTTTTTTTCAAATTATTTAAGTCTCATTTTTCATTTGCTTCTGGTTGCTAGAGGCTTGTTCATTGGCATTTTTTCCCATTCCTGAAACTGTCTTTTAAGGAATTTGATAGATTTTGCTTTATATGTTGTTTTTTCTCTTACATATTGCAAACATTAAAACTTCACATTTTTCAGATGAATTTTTAAATGAACATCATCATTCTGATTTGTCTGTTTCTGATGATGATTTTTCTGGTTCAGAGGATTCTGTCTCAGATATTGACACTGATAAATCTTCATATTTATTTAAAATGGAATTTATTCGTTCTTTACTTAAAGAAGTTTTAATCGCATTAGAGATGGAGGAATCTAGTCCTCTTGATACTAAATCTACTAAGCATTTAAATTCGGTTTTTAAACCTCCTTTAGTTATTCCGGAAGTTTTTCCTGTCCCTGATGCTATTTCTGAAGTAATTTCTAGGGAATGGAATAATCTGGGTAATTCATTTGCTCCTTCTAAAAGGTTTAAGAAATTGTATCCTGTGCCATCTGACAGATTAGAGTTTTGGGACAAAATCCCTAAAGTTGATGGGGCTATCTCTACTCTCGCTAAACGTACTACTATTTCTACGGCAGATAGTACTTCCTTTAAGGATCATTTAGATAGGAAAATTGAAAAGGAAAGCTTATTTATGTTCAGGTAATCTTCTTAGGCCTGCTATTTCTTTGGCTGATGCTGCGGCAGCTTCCACTTTTTGGTTGGAGGCTTTGGCACAACAAGTGTCAGATCATAATACTCATAGCATTGTTAAACTTCTTCAACATGCTAATAACTTTATTTGTGATGCCATCTTTGATATCATTAGAGTTGATGTCAGGTATATGTCTTTAGCTATCTTAGCTAGAAGAGCTTTATGGCTTAAAACTTGGAATGCAGATATGTCTTCTAAGTCAACTTTGCTTTCCTTTTCTTTTCAAGGTAATAAATTGTTTGGTTCCCAGTTGGATTCTATTATTTCAACTGTTACTGGGGGGAAAGGAACTTTTTTACCTCAGGATAAAAAATCTAAAGGTAAATATAGGGCTGCTAATCGTTTTCGTTCCTTTCGTCAGAATAAGGAACAGAAGCCTGATCCTTCCCCTAAAGGAACGGTTTCTGTTTGGAAACAATCTCCAGTCTGGAATAAATCCAAGCCTTTCAGAAAGCCAAAGCCAGCTCCCAAGTCCACATGAAGGTGCGGCCCTCATTCCAGCACAGCTGGTAGGGGGCAGATTACGACTTTTCAAAGAAATTTGGATCAATTCGATTCACAGTCTTTGGATTCAGAACATTGTTTCACAAGGGTACAGAATAGGTTTCAAGGTAAGGCCTCCTGCAAGAAGATTTTTTATTTCTCGCATTCCAATAAACCCAGTGAAGGCTCAAGCATTTCTGAAATGTGTTTCAGATCTAGAGTTGGCTGGAGTAATTGTGCCAGTTCCAGTTCTGGAACAGGGTCTGGGGTTTTACTCAAATCTGTTCATTGTACCAAAGAAGGAGAATTCCTTCAGACCATTTCTGGATTTAAAAATATTGAATCGTTATGTAAGGATACCAACATTCAAAATGGTAACTATAAGGACTATTCTGCCTTTTGTTCAGCAAGTGCATTATATGTCCACAATAGATTTACAAGATGCATATCTGCATATTCCGATTCATCCAGATCACTTTCAGTTTCTGAGATTCTCTTTTCTAGACAAGCATTACCAGTTTGTGGCTCTGCCGTTCGGCCTAGCAACAGCTCCAAGGATTTTTTCAAAGGTTCTCGGTGCCCTTCTATCTGTAATCAGAGAACAGGGTATTGTGGTATTTCCTTATTTGGACGATATCTTGGTACTTGCTCAGGGCTCCATGTACTAAGCCGTCAATTCATCCGTCATTTTAGTCGCGGCTAAACTCGCCGTTACTCGCCGCGGGCGAAATGGTGTCCGCTGTAGCTATGTACTAATAATCCCACAACAAATAGACACCTCTAGCCCGCCGCGAGCAGTGGCGGAATATTGATAAATTTGACGCCTCGCTCGCCGCGAATAAGCTGATGTACTTAACTTTCAGTTCAATTGTCTGGCCAATTGTTAACACGTGACATGTAAGGTGTCATGAACGTCATAGTAGAAGCGGGAATAGAATTTTGCTCCTATAAATGGACAAGTTTTCTAAACAACTTTATTATTGTTCCAAAATTTTTGGAGAGTAATTACAGAGCGCTCGTTTTTGAGATCTTTATTTACTATTTCGATATGGCTTCATCTGGATCTGAAACCGCTTCAAAATCCAAGAATCCTCACTTTTCTCATCAGCAAAACGTCGTTTTGATTGATATGATTATTGACTCTTATGATTATTTGTTTGGATGTCGTGTCAAACAGACAAATTTTTCTAGAAGGAAGCAGATCTGGCAAAGGATCAGCGACGCTGTTAGTGCCCAGGGTCCAGGAAAAAAGGATGTCGATCAGCTGAAGAAGCGTTACAACGACATTAAACGCTTCGCCAAAGCTAAATTGGCCAGAGAGAAAAATTCGGCACGTGCTACCGGAGGTGGACCAGCATATGTGGCAGACCTCAATGACTATGAGCAGAAGCTTGTTCAGCGTCTGGGACCGGAGATCATCACTGGCATAACGGATGATTGTGACAGTGATTTAAGAGGTAAATGTACAACATAGTTGACGTAAATGTTCTTTTTAAAGTTATGATAGGTTATTGTCTCCAATATATATTTCTTTAAAATAACATTATCTGACTTCTTACGCTTCAGTATCCTATATGCCATCTAGGCCCCAAATACTGTAATCATTTATGTCGCATATATGTATAAGGGATTGTACAAGCCATTTAGGCCCCAAATACTGTAATAATTTATCTCGCATATATGTATAAGGGATTGTACAAGCCATTTAGGCCCGAAATACTGTAATAATTTATCTCGCATATATGTATAAGGGATTGTACAAGCCATTTAGGCCCCAAATACTGTAATCATTTATGTCTCATATATGTATAAGGGATTGTACAATAATAGTATTGTTATACTGCCTTTTTTTTAATGGTCTAACGGAACTAAAGATTTGTTGATTATTACTATAGTGATCCCTAAAGATAACACCCATGTGTTTATTTTCAAACCAGTATTGCATAGAAACCTTAAAGAGATAATGACAATAGAAATAATGTAATTTGAAACTTTAAAATAATATTGTATGTCCGACATTAATCATGAGACTAACCCCAGATCACATGCCTTCTTAAATTTCTGATCTATTGACTTCCATGTTGCGTTATTTCACTATAGAATATTATTGTTAGCATCTTTCAAAATTGTTCTCCGCTTTATAAACATACATTTTTCAGATATAGCTATGCACATAGTTGACGCAGTCACATGAACCATCTATGTGCATCAACCAATGATCATTTACTGTGCCTGTATAGATTTGCTTTTCCTCAAAGTATAAAAATCCAATGAATGCAAAAACATAATACATTTAAATATTTTTAAAAATGCATTTTCTTATGCAATTTGTAAAGGTAATTATTTTTTTTCATGTCCCTTTAAAGGGCCACTAAACACAAAATCTTTTATTAATGATTCGGATAGAGAATTGAAATTTAAACAACATATTACTTCAATTTTCTAGATATTCTTAGTTGAAGAAAAATAAATACACATGTTGAGCCAATCACACGAGGCTTCTTTGTGCATCAATCAAATGCTTTTCAACAAAGAATATCTATAGAATAAAACAAATTAGATAATATAAGTAAATTATAAAGATGTTTATAACTGCATTCTCTTTCCAAATCATAAAAAAAGGTGGTTGGCATGTCCCTTTAATGATTGAGCCTGCATTCACTGCTGTAATTATTATTATTAACAGTTTTAACTTTCAGTTTCAAATATAAATAAAAATAAACCTAATTTTTTTTTTAATTTTTTTTTTTTTAAGCAATGCCAACAACAGCAGAGCCTGTGAGGAGTAACGAGGTGCCCACTTGTTCTACTTCTTCTTCTGCGGTTTCGAGACCACCCGGTGCAGCTGTTTCAAGACCTTCGGACAGTTTTACACATGGACAATTTATACGCTCATCATCTAATGTTACACACACAACTTCCTCGGCGGACACACTTCCGGATCTAAGGACCAGCACTCCACAAACTGGTGTTGGTAGAGCAACTGGTAAGTACTTTACAAATGAATAATTTCAATGTTGTGTGTTTTATCTCTTTTATCTCTCAATTTTTTTTTTGTAATTTTTTTTTTAAATGTCAAATGTCATTATTGACATATTCTATTTCGAGATCTTGTACATATTTTTTTAAATGAGGATTCTTGTAGAGCATGCATGCTATTTTAATCAACTTTCAATTTTTTTTAAAATTTATCATTATTTTCTTTTTGAGAATTGATCATAGTATTACATAAGAAAGCTGATAGAAATTCCATGCAATATATCTTATTCTCAAAAAGATTATTTTTGCTTCAGTGTCCAGTTAATTGCAAAATACATTTCCATTAATAATTTCGAATATATCGTTACATTGACAAAAAAGCATTTTATTTATTTATTTTTATGTTATTTATTTTTTTATAGGTGATTTGGGACGTCTTTTCCAGAGATTGACTGGACATTCATCTCCATTATTTGATG
The DNA here is from genome assembly GCF_027579735.1 of Bombina bombina. NCBI lineage: Eukaryota > Metazoa > Chordata > Amphibia > Anura > Bombinatoridae > Bombina > Bombina bombina. The sequence goes on from NC_069500.1 coordinate 962,720,329, forward strand.
GTATGTATCACATATGTATATATATATATAATATAACTTAAATTGGTGTATGACGGTTGTATCTGCTCTCTCCTTCTATTCTATTTCTGCAAGTGTTTTTATAACATTTTATTTTTATTTACTAACAATTTGTTATGTCTTGATCTAGAAGAAGAAAACTCATCAAGGGAGATCACTATCAATCTCATGCCGATAGTGGAAAATCCCATTCAAGATGAACCACCAGGAGGGCATGATGGAAGTGAGACTCCGGATATTCTTGAAGATTTGGGAGATGCGCAACCGGATGAAATTCACACACCAGAAAACATTGAGGAACCTGTTGAAACACAGGCACCACCAATTGAACTGCAAACAGGTGGTGTAAATATTGACAATACACCGGCAGAAGGACAATTTGGCGATGTTGCATTGAGGGAAATGTTGACACTGGCAAGGCAATACAGAGAGGACCACAGAGAAATGCTGAATATTATTAACACTAATATTGAACGCTGGGCTGCTCTGTCAGAAAAAAATGTGGAAATCGAAAGGCAAAGGAATGAGATAGAGATGCAGAAATTACAGCTGCAAAGAGAGATGTTCCAGTGGCAGAGGCAGATGGATGAAGAGAAAAACCATCAAATTAACAGAGCTTTGAGCATCAGCGAAAGGACATTACAATCTCTGTTGGCTATTGTCAGTGAAAGGGAGGCGACAACAGACCCAAAGAGGCAACGTCTGGAGTGAACATTTTTTATTATCTAGTCACTGTTAATTTTTTTACTCTGTATATTGTGTACAAAGTTATTGTTTGTGTATTTTTAAGGGACACTGTACTCAAATTTTTTCTTTTGTGATTCAGATAGAGCATGCAAATTTGATCATAGGAGTACATTTGAAAGTTGCTTAAAATTGCATGCTCGATCTGAATCACAAAAGATAAAATTTGGATACAGTGTCCCTTTAAGTTTAAAATGTTAGTCACTGTTAATTTTTTTACTCTGTATATTGTGTACAAAGTTATTGTTTGTGTATTTTTAAGGGACACTGTACTCAAATTTTTTCTTTTGTGATTCAGATAGAGCATGCAAATTTGATCATAGGAGTACATTTGAAAGTTGCTTAAAATTGCATGCTCGATCTGAATCACAAAAGATAAAATTTGGATACAGTGTCCCTTTAAGTTTAAAATGTTAGTCACTGTTAATTTTTTTACTCTGTATATTGTGTACAAAGTTATTGTTTGTGTATTTTTAAGGGACACTGTACTCAAATTTTTTCTTTTGTGATTCAGATAGAGCATGCAAATTTGATCATAGGAGTACATTTGAAAGTTGCTTAAAATTGCATGCTCGATCTGAATCACAAAAGATAAAATTTGGATACAGTGTCCCTTTAAGTTTAAAATGTTATTATTTAATAAAGACAAATTTTTTTATGGCCAAAAAAAAAAGTTTATTTACATAAATTCAAACTCACTTTTGATTCTTCAACACAAAACTTTTTCTCAGTTATTAATCATGACAAAACAAAAAATGAAATCAAATTACATATTTACGGTATAAAAAATCTACTTGCTCCATTAACATTGCCAAAGTTGCCCTAATTTTAGAAATTTTTTGTTTGACATGATCTTCTAGACAACTCTGAGTACTTTTGTCTGCAGTCTCAATAGTTGATGTTGAAGATAAATCTGTAGAAAAATAAATGAAAAGCAAAATTTAATTCAATTGTCATATACATATTCAATGTATGATAGGGTTTTTCATCACAAATATTACCTCCTGATGTGCTGTTATCTACGTTATCTACTATATTAGCTTCTACACTTATGTCCACTCCTTTAAAGCTTTCATCTGAGCCAACTCCTATTTGAAATATACAATATATGTATTAGTTAAAACTTGTATTTTCTTAGATTTAAGATTACTGAGTATGAAACATACCTTTATCTACCATCATTGTTGGTAAAACTTCTATCCTTGGTTGAGTATCATCTGAAGTTAATGCTTCAAATATTGTCACACTATCTGGATTTTGAAATTCTTCCATTTCCATACTAGTTTCCATTTCTTCCATGGTAATATCTATGAACGAAATTACAAAGATAGAAAACTATTAAATCAAAAACCTTGTATATATTATTTAAAACAATAATAATAATAATCATTACAAGTGACATAGAAACCAATTTCTAAGTTTCATGATTCAGATAGTGCATGCAATTTAAATAAACTTTATATTTTACTTCATTCTTTTTGTATCTTTATTTGAAAAGCAAGAATCTAAGTTTAGATGCCAGCCCATTTTTGGTGAACCAACTGTGTTGTACTTGATAATTGGACAGAACCAATCAAAGAGTGCTGTCCATGGTGCTCAACCAAAAATTGGCTGGCTCCTTAGCTTAGATGCCCTCTTTTTCAAATAAAAATAGAAAGTAAATGAGGAAAAAAATGATAATAGAAGTAAATTAGCAACTTGATTAATATTGCATGCTAAAACTTTTTAAGCCAAAACCTAAAATATATGATTTAAAATTTAAATAATAAGTCATTACCTGTCTGTGTCTCTTTATGACAAATTGCATATGGATTTGGAGATAATTCAATATCCAATAGTGTTATTGGCAAAGGTGGAGAAAGAGCTTCACTTCTGGGTGTTTGCACCAACATTGACCTTAAGTAGCGTGGTGGGTGTGCACACTTCATTCTCCTACTTCTCATATCTATAAACATATATATAAGAAAAAAATTTAATAAAAAAAATTGAAATAATTATGCTGCATGCTTACTTTTCTAACATGTTTCAATGTTATATAGTAATATATTTATATTTTATTCTACTAACTCAGTTCTGCATGTTTCAATGTTATATACTAATATAGTTATATTTTACTCTACTAACTCATTTTTGTATGCTAAGTTTTCTAACCTTTTAAGTGTATATAGTTATATAGTTAAATTTTAATCTACTAACTCAGTTCTGCATGCTAACTTTTGTAACTTTTTGCAATTGTATATACTAATATAGTCAAAGTAACAGTCAGGAAATATTATTTTCCTGGATTCGTCAATGATGACGCAGTTCAAAAATAAACCCTTTTTTTATATTATTAAAAATTATTTCATATATAATTTTGAAACTTACATGTCCTTATCAATCTTCGAATCGATTTATAGTACTTCGGTTCTCTTCTCTTCAAATCACTATATTTTCTAAGACACTGTCGTCTTGTTCTTTTAATTTTTGAAATACGATGCATTCTTCTCAGCATCTCGTATATAATTTTGTCTCGGCATTCCTGTCTCACTCCCCTCACACCACCAATCCGTTTAGGGAAATATTTATCCATGGCATAAACTAATATCACCAATTCTCCAGCACCAAAAGGTTCAGGACGCGACATGTTTGACGATGACGTGATTAATCGTTATGTCAATCATTAGCGCATTGATCCAGATATGTATCCCCGAAAAATAGAGAAAAATATAATGTATATGTAGATTAATGTATTTTATGAAGGTTTGTAAATATCGATGTTTATAGTTATTACAAATGATATTTGTTTCATATACATTTTCTTTGTTTCAGATGTGTTGATATGTATTAAAATTTACTTTGTTTTACAATTGTTATTTTGTTTCTAAACATTTTCTTTGTTTCAGATGTGTATGTATTAACATTTATACTTTGGTTTACAATAGTTATTGTTTCTAAACATTTTTTTATTTGTTTCAGATGTGTTTTTATGTATTAAAATTTAATTTGGTTTACAATTTTTATTTTGTTTCTAAACATTTAATTTTTTTAAGATGTGTTTATATGTATTAAAATGTTGTTTGGTTTACAATTGTTATTTTGTTTCTAAACATTTTCTTTGTTTCATATGTGTTTATATGTATTAGAATTTATTTTGGTTTACAATTGTTATTTGGTTTCTAAACATTTCCTTTTTTTTCAGATGTGTTTATATGTATAACAAGTTACTTTGGTTTACAATTGTTAATATATAATGTTTAAAGATTATAATTTTGTAATAAAATAATTTATTTTGCCATTATTTTCTATATGCCACTATTCTTTTAACAAATCTTGAATGCAAAAATATATTATAAAGGTTAAGAAAATAAGTGCTAAGAGTAAGCCCTTAAGGTATTTATTTGAATATGGGAAAACCTAGTAGCTGTTAAAAATAGAGGTTAGAATAAAACAAATAAAATTAGCAAGTCTTTTTTAACTCAAAAATCCAATCTGATAACATAAAGCACTGTTGAATATACTGTCGCTTGTTACAGCTACAATTCAATGACACAATACAATGAATTAGCATCAGCTATGGAGGGATTACATTACAATAATCACATATGTAAAAGAGTGAGAGCAGCTGTAGACACTAGTGTGATGTCACAAAGACAATGTATTACCTATAATATATTGTCTGTAATAACTTTGATCATAAACTTTATTTATTTGAAACCTTTGATAATTGAAGATCAACAACTGTTATGTATTTAACTGTTTATCATGAGTGATTTTTAATAACCTTAACTCTTAAAAAAAAATGGAGACAAGTTAATAAAGAAAGTTTTTTATTGATCAACTGAAACTTTAATCCTCAAACACAAAATATTGTTCTGAAACCATGTCCCTTGTTGCATTTCCACGCCTATTAGCTTGTTCGACACATATTTCTTCTGGTAAATCATCAGTATCTATTGGATCTTCATCTTCTAATGGACAGCCTCTTTTAATTGCAATATTGTGCAGTATGCAGCAAACCAATATAATTTTGGCAACTTTCTCTGGTGCATACTGCATAGCACCACCAGAACGATCAAGACATCGAAACCGCATTTTCAAAAGACCGAAAGTCCTCTCAATAATCCCCCTGGTAGATCGGTGAGCTTCATTGAAACGTACTTGACTTCTGGTCTGTGGGTTGTTATAGGGAGTCAACAGCCATTCTGTACATGAGTACCCTCCATCTCCTAATAGAAGATATAATAAATATAAATATTAATATAAGAATAATTATAAAGATTCAGAACTATACAATACAATTAAACTATACAGATTACAGTCGACAAATTGGGCGCAATTTTGGTACATTGAAATGAGAGACATATTAGACGCCAGTTATGCTTACCTAGAAGCCATCCGTCAGGCATATTTCCCTCCTCGAACTTCCGGTATAACCCAGTCTGCCTTAAAATGTAAGAATCATGACAGGATCCAGGAAAGTTAGAACGGACACTGATAATCCTCATGTGGGGGTCACAGACCATCTGGACATTCAAGGAATGGAAATGCTTTCGATTCCTATAGATCTCCTCACAAGCTTGAAGTGGTCTTACAGCAACATGGGTACAGTCTATGGCACCTAGGACATTGGGCATCCCAGCCATCCTATAGAAATTTGACTTGATAGATTGCCATTCTTCAGGGGTAGATGGCAAACAAACATATCGATGAAAAATAACCATCATAGCCCCTATTACTTTGGATAAGTGGCGTGAAAAAGCAGATTGACTCATTCCAATAATGACGCTAGAAACTGCCTGAAAGGAGCCTGTTGCAAAAAAATGCAATGCCGCTAATAGTTTGAGAAGTCCCGGAATAGCTTGTGAACGAGCAGTCATCGGCTCCAAATGATCTTCAATCTCTCGATACAGGTATAATATCGATTCACGATCAAGCCGGAATCTTTGTATGATCTCTCGGTCAGAAAGGCCGTGCAAACCAACCCGTGGAAGGAATACACGGGGGACTCGAACTCTCCTTCTTCTAACCAATCGATTAGCTACATTTCCAGTATTCTGTCTTCTAGCCCGGATTCGCATCAAACGGAGAATAAACAAAAACAGAATTCTCTCCATAGCTGCTGAAATGAACAATGTAAGTACAATGCTGATATTACTGCCTTTTATATATGTCTAGACTGGCGTCTAGAGTGACTTTCCTATTGTTTTGTACCTTGCCCGCCACCTAAAAGGTGGCGAGGCAAAAATAACGAGGTGGGAGCGGAAATTGACGCGAGCGGACAAATAGATTTTTTAGTACATTCGTTTTTGGCGAGTTGGTGGTCAAATGTGTCTAATTACAGTAAAAAATGGAGAGGTAGCGAGGTATGGCGGATAAGTACGCTCGCAATTTTAAAGATGCGAGTTTTTACATAATTGACGGCTTTGTACATATCAGTTTGCGAGTTTGGGCGCGAGATTTGTTGCGGGTAGCTCGCTGACTGCTTAGTACATGGAGCCCTCAGTCTTCACATTTAGCAGAATTTCATACGAATCGACTTGTGTCGTTTCTTTAAGAACATGGTTGGAGGATCAATTTACCAAAGAGTTCATTGATTCCTCAGACAAGGGTAACCTTTTTAGGTTTCCAAATAGATTCAGTGTCCATGACTTTGTCTCTGACGGACAAGAGACGTCTGAAATTGGTTTCAGCTTGTCAAAACCTTCAGTCTCAATCATTCCCTTCGGTAGCCTTATGCATGGAAATTCTAGGTCTTATGACTGCTGCATCGGACGCGATCCCCTTTGCTCGTTTTCACATGCGACCTCTTCAGCTTTGTATGCTGAACCAGTGGTGCAGGGATTATACAAATTTATCACAGTTAATATCTTTAAATCTGATTGTACGACACTCTCTGGCGTGGTGGACAGATCACCATCGTTTAGTTCAAGGGGCTTCTTTTGTTCTTCCAACCTGGACTGTGATCTCAACAGATGCGAGTCTGACAGGTTGGGGAGCTGTATGGGGGTCTCTGACAGCGCAGGGGGTTTGGGAATCTCAGGAGGCGAGATTACCAATCAACATTTTGGAACTCCGTGCGATTTTCAGAGCTCTTCAGTCGTGGCCTCTTCTGAAGAGAGAATCGTTCATTTGTTTTCAGACGGACAATGTCACAACCGTGGCATATGTCAATCATCAAGGGGGACTCACAGTCCTCTGGCTATGAAAGAAGTATCTTGGATACTTGTATGGGCGGAATCCAGCTCCTGTCTAATCTCTGCGGTTCACATCCCAGGTATAGACAATTGGGAAGCGGATTATCTCAGTCGCCAGACGTTACATCCGGGCGAATGGTCTCTTCACCCAGAGGTTTTTCTTCAGATTGTTCAAATCTGGGGACTTCCAGAAATAGATCTGATGGCCTCTCATCTAAACAAGAAACTTCCCAGGTATCTGTCCAGATCCAGGGATCCTCAGGCGGAGGCAGTGGATGCATTGTCACTTCCTTGGAAGTATCATCCTGCCTATATCTTTCCGCCTCTAGTTCTTCTTCCAAGAGTGATCTCCAAGATTCTAAAAGAGCATTCGTTTGTTCTGCTGGTGGCTCCAGCATGGCCTCACAGGTTTTGGTATGCGGATCTTGTTCGGATGGCTACTTGCCAACTTTGGACTCTTCCGTTAAGACCAGACCTTCTATCTCAAGGTCCTTTTTTCCATCAGGATCTCAAATCATTAAATTTGAAGGTATGGAGATTGAACGCTTGATTCTCAGTCATAGGGGTTTCTCTGACTCCGTAATTAATACTATGTTACAGGCTCGTAAATCTGTGTCTAGGAAGATATATTATCGAGTCTGGAAGACTTACATTTCTTGGTGTTCTTCTCATCAATTTTCCTGGCATTCTTTTAGAATTCCTAGAATTTTACAGTTTCTTCAGGATGGTCTGGATAAAGGTTTGTCTGCAAGTTCCTTGAAAGGACAAATTTCTGCTCTTTCTGTGCTGTTTCACAGAAAGATTGCTAATCTTCCTGATATTCATTGTTTTGTACAGGCTTTGGTTCGTATAAAACCTGTCATTAAGTCAATCTCTCCTCCTTGGAGTTTGAATTTGGTTCTGGGGGCTTTACAAGCTCCTCCGTTTGAACCTATGCATTCTCTGGATATTAAATTACTTTCTTGGAAAGTATTGTTCCTTTTGGCCATCTCTTCTGCTAGAAGAGTTTCTGAGTTATCTGCTCTTTCTTGTGATTCTCCTTTTCTGATTTTTCATCAGGATAAGGCGGTGTTACGGACTTCATTTAAATTTTTACCTAAAGTTGTGAATTCTAAACATTAGTAGAGAAATTGTGGTTTCTTCATTGTGTCCTAATCCTAAGAATTCTAAGGAAAGATCGTTACATTCTTTGGATGTAGTTAGAGCTTTGAAATATTATGTTGAAGCTACTAAAGATTTCTGAAAGACTTCTAGTCTATTTGTTTTCTTTTCCGGTTCCAGGAAAGGTCAGAAGGCCTCTGCCATTTCTTTGGCGTCTTGGTTAAAGTCTTTGATTCATCATGCTTATGTCGAGTCGGGTAAAACTCCGCCTCAAAGGATTACAGCTCATTCTAGTAGGTCAGTTTCTACTTCCTGGGCGTTTAGGAATGAAGCTTCGGTTGATCAGATTTGCAAAGCAGCAACTTGGTCTTCTTTGCATACTTTTACTAAATTCTACCATTTTGATGTGTTTTCTTCTTCTGAAGCAGTTTTTGGTAGAAAAGTACTTCAGGCAGCTGTTTCAGTTTGATTCTTCTGCTTATAATTTCAGTTTTTTTCATTATAAGATTAAAACTTTATTTTGGAGTGTGGATTATTTTTCAGCGGAATTGGCTGTCTTTATTTTATCCCTCCCTCTCTAGTGACTCTTGCGTGGAAGTTCCACATCTTGGGTATTTATTATCCCATACGTCACTAGCTCATGGACTCTTGCTAATTACATGAAAGAAAACATAATTTATGTAATAACTTACCTGATAAATTAATTTCTTTCATATTAGCAAGAGTCCATGAGGCCCACCCTTTTTTGTGGTGGTTATGATTTTTTGTATAAAGCACAATTGTTCCAATTCCTTATTTTTTATGCTTTCGCACTTTTTTCTTATCACCCCACTTCTTGGCTATTCGTTAAACTGATTTGTGGGTGTGGTGAGGGGTGTATTTATAGGCATTTTGAGGTTTGGGAAACTTTGCCCCTCCTGGTAGGAATGTATATCCCATACATCACTAGCTCATGGACTCTTGCTAATATGAAAGAAATGAATTTATCAGGTAAGTTCTTACATAAATTATGTTATTTCCACTCCCCCTGTACCATGTGATAGCAATCAGTCAATCACAAATGCATATACGTATGGTCTGAGTTCTTGCACATGCTCAGTAGGAGCTGGTGACTCAAAAAAGTGTAAATATAAAAGACTGTTAATGAAAGTAAATTGGAAAGTTGTTTAAAATTACATGCTGTATCTGAATCATGAACATTTAATAAAACTTGAGTGTCCCTTTAAAGGATTGTTTGGATTTAGTCCAAATTAATTAAAAATATATAGTGATTTTTTTAAATTCATTTTTGTTTGTTTTACATTTTAAAAGATCATTAAAAACACTACTACATTTCATGTACCTCCCTCTAATTATGCATACTGCCATTTTGAAACCTAAGTTTCACTGAAGGTATCTGAAGGAGAATTGCTGCACATGTGCAAACATGTCAGCACTGGAATTCAGCAAAAATGAGTTTTCAACATAATAACCTCATGACTATATTTATAAAATGTATTTAGGGCTAGATTACGAGTGGAGCACAGTGCTTTATCTGTGCTCAACTTTTTTTTTTACCATTTGTGCACGTATTACAAGTCAAAAGAGAAAAATTTTCCCTCTTGCGGTAGCATACTCGCACACAAAAAAGATGCAGGATTTTATTCCCTCCACAGACTTTAATGGAGCCTTGTTTTGAAAATAAAAAAATAACAGCCACCAGCTTGCACAAACAAAAGTGCAAGATTGGAATGCTATATATGTATGTATTTCTATATATACAGTATGTTTATCTGTATTTTTATGTGTATATATGTCTGTAAATATATATATATATATATATATATATAGATACACATATAAATACATATATACATATGTATAGAAATAAATTCATATATATTTATATACATGTATACGTGTTCCTATGGATCCCTATGTAAAAGCACTTTTGTTCTGGTTTTTTTTTCTCCTGAAAACTAATCTCTTTAAGCACTTATAACTTTTTATTGCAATTTATTTTTATGAATTTTTATTAGATAGTGTTACTATGAGTGTAACTGTACTTTTCAAAGTATTTTCAACGTGTTTTGTGAAACTCTTTTGACTTGTGTAACAGTTAACCAGAGCTAGTGTAAATCACGTTTGCGCTCACGCGTTTGTATTTACTTTCAGCTTGTAATACTGCCGAAATTTAACTTGTGTGCAAACGGCCTAGAAAACACAATGAGGCCCATTTATCAAGCTCCGTATGGAGCTTGTGGGCCCGTGTTTCTGGCGAGTCTTCAGACTCTCCAGAAACAGCAGTTATGAAGCAGCGGTCCAAAGATTGCTGCTCCATAACCCTGTCCGCCTGCTCTGAGCAGGCGGACAGGAATCGTCACAATTCAACCCGATCGACTATGAATAATGAAAATCAACACATTACCCTTGGAAATATTGGAATATTAGCAAATACAGCATTTTCTCTAAAAAAACATCCATGACATTAACTTAGTGCTAGATTGAAATGATAAATGATTAATAAAAATAAACATAAATTGGCAGAAGTGTTTGCAGTGCCAATGTATTTATTTATTTGCTCCATCACCCTACAATTTTTTTTATTTATATATATATATATATATATATATATATACACTCACCTGCCCCTTTATTAGGTACACCTTGCTAGTACCCGGTTGGACCCCCTTTTGCCTTCAGAACTGCCTTAATTATTCGTGGCATAGATTCAACAAGGTGTTAGAAACATTTCTCAGACATTTTGGTCCATATTGACTTAATAGCATAATGCAGTTGCTGCAGATTTGTCGGCTGCACATCCATGATGCGAATCTCCCGTTCCACCTAATTCCTAAAGGTGCTCTATTGGATTGAGATCTGGTGACTGTGGAGGCCATTGGAATACAGTGAACTCATTGTCATGTTTAAGAAACCAGTTTGATATGATTTGAGCTTTGTGACATGGTGTATTATCCTGCTGGAAGAAGCCATCAGAAGATGGGTACACTGTAGTCATAAAAGGATGGACATGGTAAGCAACAATACTCAGGTAGACCGTGGCATTTAAACGATGCTCAATTGATACTAAGAGGCCCAAAGTGTGCCAAGAAAATATCCCCCACACAATTACTCCACCACCACCAGCCTGAACCGTTGATGCAAGGCAGGATGGCTCCATGCGTTCATGTTGTTTACACCAAATTCTGACCCTACCATTGGAATGTCACAGCTGAAATTGAGTTTTATCAGACCAGGCAACGTTTTTCCAATCTTCAATTGTCCAATTTTGGTGAGCCTGTGCGAATTGTAGCCTTGGTTTCCTGTTCCTAGCTGACAGGAGTGGCACCGGGTGTGGTCTACTGCTGCTGTAGCCCATCTGCTTCAAGGTTCTATGTGTGGTGTGTACAGAGATGGTATTCTGCATACCTTGGTTGTAATGAGTGGTTATTTGAGTTACTGTTGCCTTTCTATCATTTCAAACCAGTCTGCCCATTTTCCTCTGACCTCTGACATTAACAAGGAATTTACGTCCACACAACTGTCGCTCACTGGATATTTTCTCTTTTTCGGACCATTCTCTATAAACCCTAGAGATGGTAGTGTGTGAAAATCTCAGTAGATCAACAGTTTTTAAAATACTCAGACCAACCCGTCTGGCACCAACAACCATACCACGTTCAAAGTCACTAAAATCCCCTTTCTTCCCCATTCTGATGCTCAGTTTGAACTTCAGCAAGTCATCTTCACCACGTCTAGATGCCTAAATGCATTGAGTTGCTGCCATGTGATTGGCTGATTAGCAATTTGTGTTACCAAGCAATTAAACAGGTCTACCAAATAAAGTGGCCAGTGAGTGTATATATGTGTGTGTGAAAATGTTCCTTTAAGCAAAACATACATGAAAAAAATCAGATAGTTACAATTAAGTTTCCAGCAAGAATATGTGCAGAAAATGAGAACTCAGACAAAAGCAGATTAAAGTCTTAAAATCTACACAGAACATGTACACTCCCACCAGATGCAAATGAACGGACCGTCCTTTAAGCAGAAACATTGTTATAGCATGAAACATCAGAAAAGAGTAAACTTCCTATCTATGTTAAAGCAGCAACATGCCTAGAACCTAAGACCTCATGCCCATGGCAAATGCCCACCTGCTGTTTCAAGTAAATTTTTCCTAGAGCATGAGACCTCAGATTAAGAGATAAACTACTAGTAGCCTTTTATCTTAAAGGGACAGTCTACTCCAGAATTGTTATTGTTTCAAAATATAGAAAATCCCTTTATTACCCATTCCCCACTTTTGCATAACTAACCCTGTTAAATTAATACACTTTTTACCTCTGTGATTATCCTGTCTCTTCAGACTGCCCCTTATCTTAGTTATTTTGACAGGCATGCATTTAAGACAATCAGTGCAGACTCTTAAATAACTCTACGGGAATGAGCACAATGTTTTATATATGACACACATGAACTAACAGTGTCTAACTGTCAAAAACTGTCAAAATGGACTTAAAAAAGAGACAGTTCAACGGCTTAGAAATTAGCATATGAGCCTACCTAGGTTTAGCTTTCCACAAAGAATAAAAAGAATGCAAAGCAAATGTGATTATAAAAGTAAAATGGAAAGTTGTTTAAAATTGCATGCCCTATCTGAATCATAAAGTTTAATTTTGACTAGACTGTCCCTTTAAATCTGTTCCATTGACTTCTGTCTAAAAGAGATACTAAACCCATTTTTTTTTTCTTTCATGATTCAGATAGATCATGCAATTTTAAGCAACTTTCTAATTTACTCCTATTGTCATTTTTTCTTCTTTCTCTTGCTATCTTTATTTGAAAAATAAAGCATCTAAGCTAAGGAGCCAGACCATTTTTGGTTCAGAACAATGGACAACAAGAACAACCAAGGTTGTGAACCAAAAATGCGCCGGATCTAAACTTACATTCTGGCTTTTCAAATAAAGATAGCAAGAAAATGAAGACAAATTGATAATAGTAGTAAATTAGAAAGTTGCTTAAAATTGCATCCTCTATCTGAATCATGGAAGAAAAAAAAAATTAGGTTCAGTGTCCCTTTAAGATTATATGGGCCTCAGATGATCCATCATTATCTCCAGGGACATGAAAGAGGCAGAAATGGAAGGATTTATATGTAGCACTGGGCCTAGTTTCTACACTAACACAGAAGCTAGGTACTTATAATTGATGGTGCAGTGGTGGTGTTATTGCATGCTGTAATAACCACCATGCTACTAAGGAGGTAGGTGCCTGGGTTCATTGTATTTTTCCCAATTAACCATAGCATGTCCCTAAATCTAAGGAAGCCCCCTTTCTGATAGTCCACTCAAAGACTGAGAAAGTATATATATATATATATATATATATATATATATATATATATATATATATATATATATATATGAAAGATAACATTAAATAGTATACTAACTAGTAATATGTTCATGTATTTTACAATATTGTAGAGAATTACTTTTTTTCTTTGTAGTTTGGGGTCATACAGGATATGTTTGAGTATCTATATATTGAAGACTTGCTAAATTTGACTTTTTGATTGGAATTAATGTAAACGTTATTAACACATTAGGCTCCACAGATCACTGTTTCCTAACCTATACGGCCAGCTCTGAGCTGGCAGATTAAAATCACCCCATTCTAGTCTATCTCGGGTAACTGACAGTCCTGCTCACACGTGATTGGCTGCTTGCAAGCCGGGGGCGGTGTTGCACAGGCACCCGCTTGTGAGCGTTTAATGGGGATAGCGTTTTGCTTCCCTCTGGTCGTAATGTCAGGCAAACAAGTTTACAGAAGCAAACCTTGTCCATCCAGTTTCATAAATGGGGCCAATTAAATCCAAAATCCATCCTATAAAAAGTCCAAAAGTTTGTATATCATAAATTAATTTAGTATATGTAAAAGGCTCTCATATGGTAATGCAATTATGTTTTTTTAAACAAAAGCCTCCAGTATATCTGCACTTGCCCTATCAACTCTCCACCTGACCCCCCTGTGCTTTTTTAAAATATGATTTTGAAGTGTGATTAATTCAACTGCAAGCTTCATAGATCACCAAAACTGAAAAATAAGGCATGCATCTATTCAGTTCTGTGAGGATATTACCTCCTGCAGCTTTCAAATGAAGGTAAAATAAATAAGGTTATTGGAGGTAGGAAGAGTGAGTGAGGCTATTTGGAAGTTCTATTTTTAGCTAAAATTATTTGTGTTACCCTATGGGAATCTCTTTATATGCTGAACTAATATATATATATATATATATATAAAATATATACTTTTTGAGGTGTGAAGGAAATCGCTCAGTTTAAATAGGAAAGATGAGGAAAGCAAAACAGACGCAATACAAGCGTAGTATTTCAGTTTGAATTCAAATAAAAAAAACATCAATAATGCTCACCTGCATATACCTCTTTGGTATGGGGTGTATAAATAGCCCGGCGGGGAACTATGTCCCTATCGATCAGACCATGACAGCACTGCACACATAAGAAAAGCAAAGGATGAGAACAGAAGAATTCTGCAGCTGGGAGAGGCAGAAGGAAGATAAGACCTCTTTCCTGCTCAGCTGTGTGTAGGCTGCGTACAGCTGCAGGCCAGATAGTGGAAAGAGGGAAAACATTGAAGGAACACAAAATTCCTTAATGGGACCCTCTCCAAGCCAGGGAGTTCTTCTGTGCTCCCCCTTTGCTTTCTTACATTTGCACGGCTGTCATGGGTTGATCGATAGGGAAATAGTTCCAATCCTCACCAGGCTATTTAAATACCTCATACCATTGAGGGATATACAGGAGAGCATTCTTAATGTTTTTTTTTTATTTTGTTTTGCTTTCCCCATCTTTCCTATTTAAACTGAGCGCTTTCTAACACACCGCTACAAGCAAGCTTTTACCTATGCTAATTAATGGTAATGAGTAACAGAGATTTAGCAGCTAGTTTATAAAGAACTCATATTTATTTGTGCTGGACACACACCTCCCTTGTGCACAAGACTAATATATCTATCTATCTATCTATCTATCTATCTATCTATCTATCTATCTATCTATCTATCTATCTATATATATATATATATATATATATATATATATATATATATATATATATATATATATAATACTGTACAAACAGGATATTGTTATTGTTACCATTTCTATTGTCTCCCTTTAAGTAAAAAGATTGAACAGAAGAGATGGCTATATCTCACCACGAAGCCTATATGAGAAATTAAATGAAACTGCTTCACACAGAAACATAACTATATATTTAGCACCAAAAAAGAATATTAGCCACACCAGACATGTAATAGCAGAAACCACTTGATAGACCCTCAAGTTACTGTGGTACCTTAGTTCAAGGATTGTTATTTTCTATAAAGGGCAAGTTAAAAAGTATTATTTATGTTGTTATCACTTGCCATTTTATTAAGACATATTAGTATTTTATAAAAAAAAAACCATATATGGCCATTTAGATTGATCTTTATTTAATGTTACTGATAATGCATTTATGGTATTATTGTTAAAACCAGCAACCAAAAATGTTTGGTTTACATTTGATACTGTTGTTATTTAATGTTACACTCTGGAAATGAGGGTAGTGTTAAAAAAATTATCTGTAGACATAGTAAGAGCAGCTTGTAGGGCCTTCAAGTTTGTATAAATAATAAGCAACAAAATAACATTAAAGTGATGGTAAAGTTTAACCTGCAAGAAATGATATTATGAAGTTATATAAAAAATAAACTGCACTTTCATTCATGAATTCTAATGGAAGATTTGCTTGATCATTATTTTATTTAGGTAATCGTTCTATTACATAACATCCATCTGGCCACCCTCCGCAAAGAATTATTTTATTCAGGAGGTGACAATTCCATGTCTTATCCAATAGCCATTCTAGCCATAAAAAATCCACTTCAGAGCTGTGCCGTGCCATATGTCTAGCACAGCTATTGGATAAGAGGTGGAAATGTCACCTCATAAAAATGGCTGTTTTACGGAGGGCAGCCAGATAAATGTTATGTAATAGAACAATTACCTAAATAATGTTCGAGCGAGGCTAAAGTTTTCCATCGCTATAATGTTTAATAAATTAGCTTAATTTTTCACAAAGCAAAAAGAAAGGGAAAAAAACAAAGAAATTGCTGTTTTCAATATTCAAATAAAAAAACATAAAATCTGTCTAGGGCTCCAAGAATGTGTGACTAGAATAATAACTGTACTACATTTCTAAAACTTGTGGAAAATGGCTACCCTTTAAAAGATCCTTTTGTGTATAGAGGCTTTGCCCAAATGCTTAATGTACATAAAAGTTAAGTTTATATTGAGTTTAGAGCAATTAAGTATCAGTTCTGATACTGAAACACCGCGGCTCACTATTGAAATCAAATACTTTTAAAGTTATAAATAATCTTGATCCTTTTTATACCTAATTTGCTATTTCAGAATAATTAGACATTTTGTACACATTCATCACAGATTATGGGCCCCATTTATCAAATCACAGACTGACAGAGTTCCCTACTTAGGAACCTGTCCATTTATAATTGCAGTGTGTTAACATTACATAATTATTTTCTTGTCAATCTCCCAGAACAAGAGTTTAAGGTGTTTGAACTCTGCCACCTCTGAGGTGGTGAAGAGGTTAAAAAGCAGTGGACAGATGCCCACTGCTTCTTAAATAGTGGCAAGCAGGCTTGCATGAGTGAGCCTACTCCACAAGCTTCCGTTACTTGATAATTGGTGCCCAAAATGGTTTTCAAAATGAGCTCTATCTGCAAATTATCTTCCCAATATATTTTTGCTAAAAAATCGAAGAAAATTTGATTTTATACCTTTCCTTACAATCCGATATTTAAAATAAAATAAAAAACAGCAAAAGAATACCATTCTGGTATCTCATAGAATAAACAATCCAATGTTTAGAGGCCATTTAAGCAAATTTGGCTGCATTAAAGGGACAGTCAAGTAAAAAAAAAAACTTTCATGATTTAAATAGGGCATGTAATTTTAAACAACTTTCCAATTTACTTGTATTACCAATTTTGCTTTGTTTTCTTGGTATTCTTAGTTGAAAGCAAAACCTAGGAGGTTCATATGCTAATTTCTTAGACCTTTAAGGCCGCCTCTAATCTGAAAGCATTTTGACAGTTTTTTTACCACTTGAGGGCATTAGTTCATGTGTTTCATATAGATAACATTGAGCTCAGACACATGAAGCTCCTATGAGTCAGCACTGATTGGCTAAAAATGCAAGTCTGTCAAAAGAACTGAAATAAGGGGGGAGTTTGCAGAGGCTTGGATACAAGGTAATTACAGAGGTAAAAAGTATATTATTATAACTGTGTTGGTTATGCAAAACTGGGGAATGGGCAATAAAGGTATTATCTATCTATTTAAACAACAACAATTCTGGTGTTTACTGTCCCTTTAAGCTTGTGCAATATTAAATTATTCCAGAGGATGCTGATCTGGAAACCCCGAAAGCATGCAGACAGATTCTTTTGATGATAACCTTGTCTTCATGGAAGCTTTATAAATGTAGGCAATCAATATCTAAACAACATGCATTACAGTCTTCTTAAATGCAAACCTCCATAGTCTATTTTAACCAAGTAAAATTTAACTATGACTTCAAATTTGAGGAAAAAAAATTGCTCTAGGGATACTTTCCTAATGTTACATTATTACATTATTATTCTCTGAAATCATTTTTGTTCTTTTCCTTTATTGCTTAATAAAATACTAATGTAATATGTCATTGGTAATATCTATAGAATTTTTACATTATTCATATAAAACATTTATTTGGATGTTCTATTTATATTTTTAACTGATGATCTAAACAAAAACATATCTAATCATCTATCTATCATTTATCTATCTATCTATCTATCTATCTATCTATCTATCTATCTATCTATCTATCTCTTTACTATACCTTTCTAGTTTCACTTTGAAATAAGACTTCTTTACAAATTATTCAGTAGGTTGCATATGTGTGTTTATGTATAAATTAATTCATTTTTAAAAATAAAAAAGTTGTTATCATAGCTTACAAAGAAAACTCTTGATTGCCTAGGTATGCAAAAAACTTATTTGTAACAAAACTATTTATCAGTTCACTATTAATAATATATTCATAAAGGTGGAGACTTACAAATTAATATAAAAAGAATCAGGTAATTATATTCAAGTTTATCTGAAATAATTTTGCTTTTTAATGTATGCACTTCTAATCATTTCCAAGTTAAATGACAGTATCGAAATTGAATAACTAGAATACTGATACATAAGGATCTTGCCTAATAATCAACAAAATTACTTATGTGCATACACTTGTGCTAAAGATGCAACCTCTAACCTAATGAGAGGAATTAATTAAATAGTTGAAATACTTAGAATAGGGAAACATACATTTACAGATAAGAAATATTCAGACAGTTGTTACAAGTTTTAAGAAACATTTAAAAACAAAAACTGTAGCTCATCAAAATTCTGGTAGAAATGCCAAAAGGCATTTGAAATCTGGATACAAAATGTCTTTGAATTTTCAGAATATCTGTCTGAAATTTGTAATATACTGCTGCTTAGCTAAGTACATTTTCAAAGCGAGGCATGGCAGTTATGCCAAAAAAATCCAGTTAAATATAACAGGATTTGTGTCTGTACATCCCACAAGCTTTGAAAACATATCCTGCTGAGTTCAAATGTGTCCACTTTTAATCATGAGTGCAAATACAGTAAATAAAATGTGAAATTGATGAATTGACAAAACACCCCTATATTTCTCTACATTTTTATAACTGTGTTATTATTCAAGTTCACATTTAACTTGTCATATTATATATATATATATATATATATATATATATATATATATATATATATATATATATATATATATATATATATATATATATATATATATATATATATATATATATATATATATACAGGGAGTGCAGAATTATTAGGCAAATGAGTATTTTGACCACATCATCCTCTTTATGCATGTTGTCTTACTCCAAGCTGTATAGGCTCGAAAGCCTACTACCAATTAAGCATATTAGGTGATGTGCATCTCTGTAATGAGAAGGGGTGTGGTCTAATGACATCAACACCCTATATCAGGTGTGCATAATTATTAGGCAACTTCTTTTCCTTTGGCAAAATGGGTCAAAAGAAGGACTTGACAGGCTCAGAAAAGTCAAAAATAGTGAGAAATATTGCAGAGGGATGCAGCACTCTTAAAATTGCAAAGCTTCTGAAGCATGATCATCGAACAATCAAGCGTTTCATTCAAAATAGTCAACAGGGTCGCAAGAAGCATGTGGAAAAACCAAGGCGCAAAATAACTGCCCATGAACTGAGAAAAGTCAAGTGTGCAGCTGCCAAGATGCCACTTGCCACCAGTTTGGCCATATTTCAGAGCTGCAACATCACTGGAGTGCCCAAAAGCACAAGGTGTGCAATACTCAGAGACATGGCCAAGGTAAGAAGGCTGAAAGATAACCACCACTGAACAAGACACACAAGCTGAAACGTCAAGACTGGGCCAAGAAATATCTCAAGACTGATTTTTCTAAGGTTTTATGGACTGAGGAAATGAGAGTGAGTCTTGATGGGCCAGATGGATGGGCCCGTGGCTGGATTGGTAAAGGGCAGAGAGCTCCAGTCCGACTCAGATGCCAGCAAGGTGGAGGTGGAGTACTGGTTTGGGCTGGTATCATCAAAGATGAGCTTGTGGGTCCTTTTCGGGTTGAGGATGGAGTCAAGCTCAACTCCCAGTCCTACTGCCAGTTTCTGGAAGACACCTTTTTCAAGCAGTGGTACAGGAAGAAGTCTGCATCCTTCAAAAAAAACATGATTTTCATGCAGGACAATGCTCCATCACACGCGTCCAAGTACTCCACAGCGTGGCTGGCAAGAAAGGGTATAAAAGAAGAAAATCTAATGACATGGCCTCCTTGTTCACCTGATCTGAACCCCATTGAGAACCTGTGGTCCATCATCAAATGTGAGATTTACAAGGAGGCAAAACAGTACACCTCTCTGAACAGTGTCTGGGAGGCTGTGGTTGCTGCTGCACACAATGTTGATGGTGAACAGATCAAAACACTGACAGAATCCATGGATGGCAGGCTTTTGAGTGTCCTTGCAAAGAAAGGTGGCTATATTGGTCACTGATTTGTTTTTGTTTTGTTTTTGAATGTCAGAAATGTATATATGTGAATGTTGAGATGTTATATTGGTTTCACTGGTAAAAATAAATAATTGAAATGGGTATATATTTGTTTTTTGTTAAGTTGCCTAATAATTATGCACAGTAATAGTCACCTGCACACACAGATATCCCCCTAAAATAGCTATAACTAAAAACAAACTAAAAACTACTTCCAAAACTATTCAGCTTTGATATTAATGAGTTTTTTGGGTTCATTGAGAACGTGGTTGTTGTTCAATAATACAATTAATCCTCAAAAATACAACTTGCCTAATAATTCTGCACTCCCTGTATATATATATATATATATATATATATATATATATATATATATATATATATATATATATATAAATTTTATATATATTTATGTGTACATTTTAACATTTTAAATCTAGGATTTTTTTTAATACCAAAATAATTGTAGTAGCACTGTTAGCCTTGTGTGAAAGAATAAAGATAATATATAAATTAATGCTTGAGATTGCTTTTGCATATTAATTACTTAAATATAGTATAAGGCATAAAAATTAGTCCAGTAGTCATTATTCCTTTGTTAAAATGAGATGTTATCTGCCCTCTTGCTTTCATAAATTACAGTTATGAAAACATGTAATTAATACAATTAATTACAGTTATAGAAAGTACAGCTCCTGAGACAAAAAAAACATCTAAATTTAGTACTTTGAGTCTTATATGTTAGACCTACATTCCAATAACAATTACAAACAACATATTTAGTTTCAACTACAGTACTTGTCTGATTAGAAAAGAGGGATGTCAATAAATATGCAGAATAAGTTTAATCAGAGAACAGACTATTGATTTTGGAAAGACCAGAGTATCATTTATTACATTTTGAGAAGATTGCTAAAATGTAAAATACTCAAGAAAGCTACCATTAAACAGCATTATAAATCTAAATTAAAAAGCACATTAGATCATTTAGATTTTGATTAAAGCATTTTTTCAATAAACAAATATAAACAAACATATTTATAGTAAAATATATGAATGTTTTAATTATATATTTTACTGTGCATACATCCTAATGCTGTGTGCAGGGACGATGTCTGCTCAGAGAGGGATGACAAGTAATGGCTTTAAAATTGCGGACCTCATCTCTTAAGATTTGAATTAAAAATACATGTGTATGGGGTAAATAAAAACACTTCACATTCTCTTTTATTGTGGTGTTGTGGCTTGGTGTCTAAGAGGTCATTTGTACACAATTTTAAAGAAACATATTCCCATCAGAATGTAGAGTGGTATTTCAGTCTCACATCTCATCTTACAAGGCTAAAATGTGGAAAGTGAGCATAATATAAATGGTGAACTTTTTTTGGAACTAAGTATATCAAAGTGACAACAATCTACATGTAACATTATAAAGAAATCTTCTTCTGCATATCTGTGCTATTACTTCCAATGAGGGTCCTGCAATTTCACCTGAGATAGGTAAACCGCTATGCTCAGCTTTGCTCAGCAATGGGGTGATTCTTCATCAACTGAAAATCTTGGTGCACTGTTAATAGAACCATCCTATATGCCATCCACAAAATACAGTGTAGCATGTAAAAAAAATAATCTAATACTATATTTGAATTATGTTAAAACATTCAAAACATATAGATTACGAGTGGCGTGTTAACAGTTACGTGTAAGCGATAAGGGGTTTTATTGCAGATGTTTGCATGCGTCTGTTTTTTTTGCTCGTATTGCAAGTTAAAAGTAAACATGATCGCTTGAGCTCAATTGAAGTTAACGATCGTCGGGTAAGCGCGACCTCAGAGCTCTGGTTAACTGTTTTGCAGAACAAAAAAGTGTCACAAAACACATCAAAAATACATTAAAAAAGTATAGTTACACTCATAATAACACACGCTAATAAAAATTATTAAAAAAAAAATATTGCACAAAAAAGGGCTCAAAGATATGAGATCTCAAGTGTTAGAGAAAAAAAAGCAAGAAAAGTTATTAAACAGAGATACAAATACATCTATAAATATGTATATGTGTGTATATCTATATATATACTGTTTATATATATATGTCTATATATGTGTACACATGTATTAATATGTGTATTTATGTATTTACACACATATATATGCTATAAATACATATGTACACACATATAGACATATATGCATTGAAGCCTTTTGCAGCTAAGTAGATGAAAACATCCATTCTCTAAAAATACCCAGACCCGGCACCAAGCGTTAGATAAAAGGAGCAACTTTATTAGAGAAAGTTAAAAATATCGAGACACACCAGATAAAACAGCAATATAGCATACCAAACAGCTACAAAGTGTAAAAAGATAGAACGGCTACAACCTTGGCCCGATGACATCATCGGGCCCAGGTTGTAGCCGTTGTATCTTTTTACACTTTGTAGCTGTTTGGTATGCTATATTGCTGTTTTATCTGGTGTGTCTCGATATTTTTAACTTTCTCTAATAAAGTTGCTCCTTTTATCTAACACTTGGTGCCGGTCTGGGTATTTTTGGAGAATGGATGTCTGTGCTCATTAAGGACACCCATAGGGCACCTTAGTTAGGTTACACGATACGTGCTGGGGACCTGAGCTTTAAGTACCGATTCAAGTACCGGAGGACCGGAAGTACTCAACGCAGAGCTGGGAGAGCTGGGTCCAAGAGCAAGATGGTGAATTTGTATGCCTGCACGGAGGAGAATTAGCGAGGATAAGCTTTCACCCACAGTAAGTGACCTCTTTGTGTTTTTTGGAAAATAGGCTGCTGTGGGGCGAGAAGAGTTATTTTGGAGGATTGAAATTGAATTTACTGCTTAAGGTGTATAGTTCTACATGCCTACCGGACTGTATAGAGCAATAGAAGCCTGACTTTCCTCTGAGCAAATCATTCCAGCTTTGGTGGTGAACGGCGCAGGAGTGTGTGTGTAGTTGGATTATGTAGATGAAAACATGACCAATGATATTTATGCAATATTAATATTTAATAAAGGTTTTAACTATGTATTTACTGTAAATATTTCACATTTCAATATTGTTGACATAGGGGAATATATTCTAAGTATTTATAAATAGATATTCATATATATACCTGTATATATATATATATATATATATATATATATATATATATTTGTGCAAAATAAATAGAACATATTCTTCTATGTAAAGGACATTGCAATATGAAATATTCATATTTTCATGTCAGGTTAGCTCACTTGAGAATTATGTTTGTGCGAGAGTAGGGTGTTTTTGCTTCATTGACTTCTATGGGGGAAAAGGTTATTCCACGCGTGATGTTCTATGTTCGGCTTTTAACGCACATCGGGTTAGTACGCAAGAGAAAACTGTTTACTTTAAAATTGTAATATGAGCAAACACGACGTGCGGAAAAAGCTTAATTCTATCTCAGTTAATGATCGAGCGGGAGTATTAAATAATGCTCCACTTGCAATCTGGCCCTTACTAAATAAAATAATCTAACATTCTAATTAGAAACAGCAAGTAGTGTTAGTTCCATAAGGAAAGTTTTAGTAAAATATAATAGAACTCTAAAGCCCAGTTTTATTTTTTAATTTATTTATTTTATTTTATATTATTTAATATTGACCTCTGGATGTTTCAACAAATCAAAATAATTCCCTTTTTTTGACAACACACTATTTTTTAAATATCATTGAGCAACACCATTTTTATTATTTTTTAAAGTATTGCTTTTTTGGGGGGTTATGGCACATATTTTAGAGTGTTTTCTGTTTAAACACAGCAGTATTTTGTGGTTTCTTCACTCATTTGGTCCCTTCTATATAACCCATGCATTGAATATCAAAATCTTGACCATATAAGCTCAGATAAGTTTATTTAGCTTTTCTTGTCATTTTGTTTTTAATGTTTTGTCATTTGAGATGTGAAAAGGCACAAAAATAACAATGGTATTTTAGCATTAAAAAAAACAGTTCTCTCTCTAAAAATGTATGCATGCTAACTATATAGTTGTAATTATATGAGATTTCTCTCTGTTAGGCCATTGCTGACCAATGTAGTGATATCAAATATAAAGGCTCATATTACAAGTGGCGCACTAATGCTAAAATTGGTGTGCATCTTCATATTAAATCAGATTTACCAGAGAGTGTTTAGCTTGGCTGACATTGGTCTAGTGCACCAATTACTTTCAATGAATATCGCAACCTCTCTAAATAGCACTGATATTACAATTTAAAAGTCCAAATAGTGCTAGAAGAATTAGCATGACCTGAAACCTGAAGTAAAGTGTAGGGGTTTAAAAATGTTTAACAAAACACATGTGAAACATTTTAAAATAATTAAAAAGCAGGGGGCGGAGCTAGCCATAATCCAGAGTGGGCGCTACACAGAGGAACTCACAAAATGGTTTACAAAAATACCGACTTTAAACCATCATATCTACCTATGAAAGGTCATACAATATGCCCACTACTATTGCAAAGGTGCCTGAGGTTATATACAGATTGCAAACAGGCGGAAAATAAGTATATGAACCTATAAAGTGGAACATCCAAGTGCGGCCTTCACCATTACTAGAACAGCTTTCAGACCGGAACTTATTGAGACGCCGGAGCAACCAGCATAAGCTCATAGAAACCGGCTGTATCACTTTATTTAACCACCTTACTTACACATTTTATAATGGGGATCTAAATTGAGAGTGCCAGAAACATCATAGAAGAGTTGGGTCGCATACTGACGAAACACCATGCTTCCTTTGATGAGGCCATACGCATGGTGCTTAACACAAGCGGCCTTTATGCATCCCAGCTATCCTCTCAGCTGAAACCTGAACCAATAGAAGGTGTGGAGGGCAGCGTTTTGGGACCCCAGCGCTTACCAAACACCATGAGACACAATGAAAGGGACATAGGTGAGATCCATTCGCCCATTATGCTTGCCTATAAGGCTGGGAACTTTCTACAAAAACAAATCCTTGACAAAAATCTAGTCGCAAGACAAGAAGAAGCATGGCCACAAAAAGAACACACTCCTACAACTTGTTTACTTCCCAGTGCTGGTCACTACATGGAACCACTGCAGTTCCGTTGGGACAATGGTGACCCAGGTATCGTACATCTTAACAAGCTGGAGAGACAAGTGGAGACACAGCTACAAAGAGAATATTCTCCAGAGACCTCTCTGCCGCCAAGTCCGTTCCGGTACAGGAACTACTTTTATTTTGCTGGGACATTGGTGACTCATTAGCCGTAGCAGGGAGCTGCTGCCTTTCACTAAAGATTGGTGTGGGGTAACTGTAAAATACAAAACATAGGGCTTCTTTATGCCCTTAGTCTCTGCCTAAACCTGCTGTTATGCTACTTTAGGTTATGTTTGCAGATTTCTCTCACTGCCCATTTAGAACATTCTAAACTAAATTTACCTTGTTTGTTAATGTTACAATTCATATGCGTTATATACTGCCACTCCTTCTGGTACACAAGCTGATAGCTAAAATCCAATGACAAGGTTAAACGCTATGTTTTAACAAAACAACTAAGACATCATTTACAATTATTTAGATAATTGCCCATACTTCTAATTGAATCTACAATCCAGCTTGATGCTTTGTTGTGCAGCATATTCAATAATCAGATAGAACAGCTACCCTAAACTGCATTTTTAACCAGGATACTCAACAGCCTATCTGTTTAGAAGCATATTTAGCTGCATATATTTTAACTTGAAAACATTTCATGCCATGCCATAGTAACACTCATTGTATCACTAAAAACTGTATCTCAATGCTTAATTCCACCATGTAAAGCCGCCTATGCATATATTTTATTTAATAAATTATTGTTATATATATGTAACAATTATTCCTACAATTAGAAGCCTTTAAGTGGAATAAACGCTCATTATATTTTAAAATGAGTCAAGAAAGCCATGTGTACAATTTTGAATATATAATATTTACTATCCATGCACTAGGAAGTTATTGGCCCCTATCACAATACATACCCACCACAGTAATTCCTACAGGTCATGTCTATTTAACATTAAGATTCGTACATATATAACCTAGCTACCCTTTTTTGAATAGAGACTATATTTCTACTCTAAGCCCGTTACTTAGTTATTAATATGCTCCTCCCCCCATATACCAATATACTCTGGCAATCTTCATTCTGCTCAGAGTATTATTTTGCGGTTTCCCTCGCCAATTATAATCTAATTGAAACTTTATAACCTATTGTGTTATATAATCCATACTGAAATAGATCTGCTTCTGGATATGTTCCTCAGTTATAATTATAATATGGCTAATCTTTCTCTTTTTTTACTATCATATTGCTCGATAATTGGAATGGTTTAATGGGAGATCAGAATGTAGTATTGTTCAGCGAAGGTTTTTATCATGAGGTTGAACAGTTATGCATACTTTATATTTCAGTAGCAGGCTACCTAATGCACTCCTAAATGCCAAGCTGCCTTTGGGTATAGGGCCCATACCGATATGGCAAAAAGTATTTGCATACAATATTGGAAAGCAAACTATTATTATTTTCCCCACAATACCTGCCTTGCTACCTTCCAGCTATTAACCCCTTATAACTGTTTTCCCTTATTTATTTTTCTCCCCTTTTATTCTTGCCTCCCCATATTTTAGCAAACAGCAGATCTAATATATAATGTCTCATAAGTGGAAGGCTTAGGCCAATCATGCACCCAGAGTTTAGCCCCTTTATGATCAGACTTTTAGTCCTTTATTTAGCAAGGTGTACAATTAAAACCAAGGTCTCTAAAGGAACTCTTTACCAGGATTGTATTTACATAACATTTAAATATTCTATTATAACTTCTCAAATATCCTATTATATCTTTACTAAGGTCCATGAGTGACCGTTGTGTTCTTGCATATACATACTATTTAAAATCCTCTACAATAAATGTTGTGTTGCACTAGAACTCCCCTTAAGATATATAAGAATATAGGGGCCGAAAAGTGACCCCTTTAATGTTTGAGGGACTTTATTTACCTACTTGTTTATTATTTAAAAAATAGGCTTTATACATAGACACTTACCACTATAACAGATAAATATGGTTATCATTAATATTTCACGTTTCATATTATATATACTGTTATCAAGCATTCTAGATCAGACCCTTATTTTTTGATGCTGGAAATATACACTTTGTTGTATGTTGAAGTGCGATGTCATGTCCACATAGGTTTCTTAGCAATCTTTTAAGCTAAATGTTATATACTTTATAAACTTACTGCAATTGTGAATAAACATGTGTTTTATTAATTTAATGTACCAGCTAGCATTGGATTGTATTAGCTGTGATCAAGGACCCACCTACCTCAAATGCTGAGATGGGTACCAAGGTACTCGGAGGTTTAGGGGATAATCTAATATACACAAAGAAAAAAATGTAAACCCTATCCAGCAATCCCACTTAAGGCCTTAAAAATACAAAAGGAGTAAAAGCTGCGAGGGTCTCAGCACAAACATACATTCACGGATGTCAGATATGTTGCAAACAGATCATTTAATGTCAAAGTGAAACAAAGTGCATAAATAAATCAAAAAATTACCACTCTATTCGTCGTCAAAAATAATCATAAGCATATGCAATTAATTCATTACCCAACGTACAACCAGGGGATCCCAAAAGTCCAATTACACAGTGCATCCACTGATTTAACAATGCAAAAGTTAGTACATGTGGACAAGTTTAGGCAATTGAAAAAAGCCAAACAGGCTTGGTCCTCCTGAAGTACACCTCTGTTTAAATCCTATGCAGGAAAATAAATGTGGTTGTGAGCGTGCTTGCAAATATTCTAGACACTTCTAGGGGCCAATAATTCACTGGACATCCCTGCCTTCGTCCCCACCACTCAAATCCAGAGTGAGCTGAAGAAATGCCAATGGGACTAAGTTTACCATTCAGCAGGGAATACTGGCGTCCTTCTCCATATCAGGTCAATATATACACATAACGCCTCTCACTCTGCGTTACCTAGTGTTATCTGGATTCAGAGTCTCAGTATGTCTTCAACCGTGTCTCCTTAGTACAAGGCTCACCACTAATTTGTTCTTGTCAATTCTGTCATGTAGTTGCATAGAAAGGCAGTCAGAGGTAACCGTTGGGATGCAACGCTGTAATTCCAAACAGTGTGGAAGTCGGCTCTAGCTGACTGACAGCCGCTACACATGTTTCACCTTACGTCACTAAGGGCTTCCTCAGACACAGTGAATCGATATCCGCTGTAGCGATTCAGCTCTATTTACCAAAAGTCCCACAGGTTATTTGAAAGATAATTAATTATTGCACAAAATAACAAAGAACTAAATGAAACATTGTATACAAATCAAACTAAAATAGTTACTCAAACCATTACTCAATCTAACATCCGTGATAAGCACTATTTAATCTAAGATGCATATGTGATTACCAAATGCATAGTATATATCATACATAAATACACACAGAGCTCACAGATTTAAATGAGTGCCTAACAGCTGTGAGTAAATAATATTATCTAAGTTTATCACTTATATAAGGCATCCATATAGAGGATTTTAGAGACCTATCAAGAGTCCAGACACAGTACTGTGAACATAGGGTTGAAATCAATGTATCCTTATATGAGCACAGAGCCATGGCTATTATTTAGTCACAAGTAAAAAATTACTAAAGTTAGCATCAAATGGTGTGTATAAAAAACAGATTTTCAATACATACAAATATTATTAACCATGGCTTTAATTGATCAGAAATGGAGCAAAGTTTAATTCTTCATTTAAACCTAATGGTTGCAGTCAATTTAAGTTATATATCCATCTAATTCAGATTTTAAGAGTAAATTGTTACAGTCACCCCCTCTTTCACTGATATCTATTAGTTCAAGACCCATGAATTTCAAATCATGTACACTGCTCTGGTGCACCTCAAAGAAATGTCTAGCAACTCCACTGTCCTTAGTCTTCATGTGTTTTATGTTGTAATCCCTGAATGCCTCAATTAAAGACTATAAAAAAATAAGATAATTAAAAAGTACTACGCTCCTATATACACATTTTTAAAGAAACAGTTTTATATTGATAAAGAGTTTTGTTTTTTTAAAGGGTTAAAATGGATATGGTATATTATAATGTGTTTGAATGTGAAGGGCTTCAATGTGTGTGTGTATGTGTATATATATATATATATATATATATATATATATATACATATATATATATATATATATATATATACATATATACACACACATAATAATATGGTTGCATAAGTGTGAACACCCTTTCATAACTGGGGATGTAGCTGTGTTCAGAATTAAGCAATCACATTCAAAATCATGTTAAATAGGAGTCAGTACACGCCTGTCATCGTTTAAAGTGCCTCTGATTAACCCCAAATAAAGTTCAGCTGTTCTAGTAGGTCTTTCCTGACATTTTGTTAGTCGCATCCTACAGCAAAAGCCATGGTCCGCAGAGAGCTTCTAAAGCATCAGAGGGATCTCATTGTTAAAAGGTATCAGTCAGGAAAAGGGTATAAAATTATTTCCAAGGCATTAGATATACCATGGAACACAGTGAAGACAGTCATCATCAAGTGAAGAAAATATGGTGCAACAGTGACATTACCAAGAACTGGATGTCCCTTCAAAATTGATGAAAAGACGAGAAGAAAACTGGTTTGGGAGGCTGCCAAGAGGCCTATAGCAACATTAAAGGAGGTGCAGGAATATCTGGCAAGTACTGGCTGTGTGGTACATGTGACAACAATCACCCGTATTCTTCATATGTCTGGGCTATGGGGTAGAGTGGCAAGACGGAAGCCTTTTCTTACAAAAAAAAAACATCCAAGCCCGGCTAAATTTTGCAAAAACACATCTGAAGTTTCCCAAAAGTATGTTGCAAAAGGTGTTCTGGTCTGATGAAACCAAAGTTGAACTTTTTGGCCATAATTCCAAAAGATATGTTTGGCACAAAAACAACACTGCATATCACCAAAAGAACACCATACCCACAGCGAAGCATGGTGGTGTCAGCATCATGCTTTGGGGCTGTTTTTCTTCAGCTGGAACTGGGGCCTTAGTCAAGGTAGAGGGAATAATGAACAGTTCCAAATACCAGACAATATTGGCACAAAACCTTCAGGCTTCTGCTAGAAAGCTGAACATGAATAGGAACTTCATCTTTCAGCATGACAATGACCCAAAGCATACATCCAAATCAACAAAGGAATGGCCTCACCAGAAGAAGATTAAAGTTTTGGGATGGCCCAGCCAGAGCCCAGACCTGAATCCAATTCAAAATCTGTGGGGTGATCTGAAGAGGGCTGTGCACAGGAGATGCCCCCGCATTCTGACAGATTTAGAGTGTTTTTGCAAAGAAGAGTGGGCAAATCTTGCCAAGTCAAGATGTGCCAAGCTGAAAAACTCATACCCAAAAAGACTGAGTGCTGTAATAAAATCAAAAGGTGCTTCAATAAAGTATTATTTTAAGGGTGTTCACACTTATGCAACCATATTATTTTATTTTTTTATTTTTATTTCCCTTTACCTAAAAGATTTCAGTTTGTTTTTCAATTGAGTTGTACAGTTTATAGGTCACATTAAAGGTGGAAAAAGTTCTGAAATGATTTATCTTTGCCTCATTTTTTTTAAAATCACAGAAACCTGACATTTTAACAGGGGTGTGTAGAGTTTTTATATCCACTGTATATATATATATATATATATATATATATATATATATATATATATATATACAGTATCTCACAAAAGTTAGTACACCCCTTACATTTTTGTAAATATTTTATTATATATTTTCATTTGACAAAACTAAAGAAATGACACTTTGCTACAATGTAAAGTAGCGAGTGTACAGTCTGTATAACAGTGTAAATTTGCTGTCCCCTCAAAATAACTCAACACACAGCTATTAATGTCTAAACCATTGGTAACAAAAGTGAGTACACCCCTAAGTGCAAATGTCCAAATTGAGCCCAAAGTGTCAATATTTTGTGTGGCCACCATTATTTTCCATTACTGCCTTAACCCTCTTGGGCATGGAGTTCACCAAAGCTTCACAGGTTGCCACTTGAGTCCTCTTCCACTCCTCCATGACAACATCACAGAGCTGGTGGATGTTAGAGACCTTGCACTCCCCCACATTCCATTTGAGGATGCCCCACAGATGCTCAATAGAGTTTAGGTCTGGAGACATGTTTGGCAGTCCATCACCTTTACCCTCAGCTTCATTAGCAAGGCAGTGGTCGTCTTGGAGGTGTTTGGGGTCTTTATCATGTTGGAACACTGCCCTACGGCCCAGTCTCTGAAGGGACAGGGTCATGCTCTCCTTTAGTAGGTCACAGTACATGTTGGCATTCATGGTTCCCTCAATGAACTGTAGCTCCCCACTGCCAGCAGCACTCATGCAGGCCGAGACCATGAGACTCCCACCACCATGCTTGACAGTAGGCAAGACACACTTGTCTTTGCACTCCTCACCTGGTTGCCACCACAGATGCTTAACACAATCTGAACCAAATAAGTTTATCTTGGTCTCATCAGACCACAGAGCATGGTTCCAGTAATCCATGTCCTTTGTCTTCAGCAAACTGTTTGCAGGCTTTCTTGTGCATCATCTTTAGAAGAGGCTCCCTTCTGGGATGACAGCCATGCAGACCAATTTAATGCAGTGTGCAGCGTATGGTCTGAGCACTGACAGGCTGACCCTCCACCCCTTCAACCTTTGCAGCAATGCTGGCAGCACTCATACGTCTATTTCCCAAAGACAACCTCTGGATGTGACACTGAGCACGTGCACTCAAATTCTTTGGTCGACCATGGCAAGGTCTGTTATGAGTGGAACCTGTCCTGTGAAATGACTGTATGGTCTTGCCCACTGTGCTGCATGCTTTCAGGGTCTTGGTAATCTTCTTATAGCCTAGGTCATCTTTATATAGAATAACAATTCTTTTTTTCAGATCCTCAGAGAGTTCTTTGCCATGAGGTGTCATGTTGAACTTCCAGTTACCAGTATGAGAGAGTGTGAGAGCGATAACACCAAATTTAACACACCTGCTCCCCATTCACACCTGAGACCTTGTAACACTAACGAGTCACATGACACCGGGGAGGGAAAATGGCTAATTGGGCCCAATTTGTACATTTCCACTTAGGAGTGTACTCACTTTTTTTGCTAACGGTTTAGACATTAATGGCTGTGTGTTGAGTAATTTTGAGGGGACAGCAAATGTACACTGTTATACAGGCTCTACACTCACTACTTTAAATTGTAGCAAAGTGTAATTTTTTTCAGTGTTGTCACATGAAAAGATATAATAAAATATTTACAAAAATGTTAGGGGTGTACTCACTTTTGTGAGATACTGTATATACATGTCTATGTATCTGTATATATTTGTATATATGTTTATTTGTTTATAAATGTAAATATGTTTGCAATATTATTTTAAGCAATTGTAATATGTTCTAATGTTTATTTTAAGGAAATACCTTAAATACAATGCCATTTTTATTTTAAAATATATAAAATGAATAATTACTTCTGAAAGGAGAACATAGGAATTAGAAGTGTTCCTAGGACACCTTTGACTTTAGCATAGTTGAGCTAGCAAAGTTTCAGGTTAGTGCGCAAGCAATAAATAGAAAAGACCTTCTTTAGCGTGCCCCCTAGAAGTCTATATGGAGAGGGAGTTAATGCGATCAGAATAGCTGAAGTCCAGAAGTTAGCGCACCTAAGTCTTTAACTCATTGATAATGTTTTACTTTCAACTTGTAATAGTATCAGCTCTACCCTGAGAGCGCTAATATTTTACCTTGAGCGCAGTTAGCACTCAGGAGTGACTAAAATGTATTGCTCCACTTGTTATCTGGTTCAGAATAAGATATTTGGCTCTATATTAATTCTTATGTTGAGTAAGTACTGATAGATAGATAGATAGATAGATAGATAGATAGATAGATAGATAGATAGATAGATAGATAGATAGATAGATAGATAGATAGATAGATAGATAGATGATAGATTGGTAGATAGATAGATAGATAGATTGGTAGATAGATAGATGCTAGATAGATAGATAGATAGATAGATAGAAATATAGATAGACTGATAGATAGAAAAAAAATGTAAGAAATTGTAGCATGCCAATGAAACATATTGAAATATATATTAAAGTAAAAGAAATATTCATAAAAATGCAATTAAGTATTCATTTATATTTTGCAAATGTATTAATAGCATTGGTATTCTGTCACTTTTTGTTGTGTCCTTCAAGGGTGGAATATGTGTGGAGCTGCCAATCAGTGGCAGTGTTCAGCTCAGGATGGGGGGTTAAGCACAAACTGTGACTGTACCGATGGCCAAACATAATAATAATAATAGTACTAAAATTACTTTTGAGAGAACAATGTACACATATGTCATAGTATATTCTTATTTAAATCATGGTAATTATGGCATTGTCCAATCAACTACTAAGCAAATCATAAAATCCTATAAGAGGTTAAACTAATTCTCTGCATAATTTAGCACTTAACTTCTGTTTAAAAATAAAATTACACATTTAAAATACTGCATTGTGTCTAAAGATACTTGAGATAATTCACCCAATCTCTATGCACAAATACTGGCATTTTAAATGGCAATTGGTGGGAAATCATATTAAATTATACTAAACAGACTATGTTATAAGATGTGTTCACCATCTGGTCAATCAGCGATTCTAATTTAAACTATTTATGATTGCCAACTTCTAATGAGAAGGACAAATATAATACAGTTAACATCTGTTTCTACATTAGCCAAGTAAGGTTGGCCTATGCTGTTCTATCCAATCAACATATTTGAATTCCACAGTCAATGAATAAAATTCATTTCAGATGACATCAAGGAGGACAGCAAGGGCTTGGAACAGTTCAGATAAATTGAGTCCACCTGCACCAAGTAATCAGCTAAATGATGAGATGACTGAACAAACACAAAGACAAATATATGACTCAGTAAAGCTTGCTTTATGAAAATTATTTATACAATTACCAAACAGAAGACCACGATCACAGAAAAATAACACAGATAAAAATGTATTTACAAGTGCACCTTGAATAGACATTTGCCTAAAATTTAAGTTGTCTATTTCTATGGATGTGCAGCTTATTATTTGATGTTACGACAAAATGTAGTGTTCAAAATGTAGTTTGTGAATACTTTATCTTCATAACTCAGTGTTTCTCAAATGTTTGTGTTTGGTGATACCCTTAAAGGGACCTAATACCCATATGCTAAATCACTTAAAAGTGATGCAGCAAAACTGTAAAAAGCTGACTAGAAAATATCACCTAAACATTGCTATGTAAAAAAGGAAGATATTTTACCTAAAAATTTCTTAAGCTCACAATAGCAATTGCTCTGTGAACAGATATCATTCAGCTACTGTCATTTGCATGTTAAAAAAACAGCAGATAATCAGCTTCATCAGTGCTATTGTCGGAATTTGCTTCACTGTGATCCAAGAGACTTCACTGAAATCTTGTGAGATTTCATAGTAAACTTCCTTAAAATGATTAGGAAAATAACATAACTATGCGTGTACATGCCTTGCAAGTCCCGGGATTATCATCTTGATTGGCTGCACAAAATCTCTTTACAATGGGATATGGCTACTGAGGACATTTTGAGATAAAATATGTTCATTTTTACATAGAGATATTCATGTGATGTTTTTAGACAGATTTTAACAGCTACGCTGCATCACTTTCAATTACTTCAATATGTGGGTATCTAGTCCCTTTTTAAAATAAGGTAAATTTTATTTTATACTTATTATTGACTTAAACTGTTTAAATTATATCCAAAATATAGCAAATTAGCAAATAAATATTCATTTATTTTCCTTTTTTTGTCATTCACCTAGATTTAGAGTTCTGCGTTAGGGTTAAAAAGCAGCGTCAAGGGGTCCTAACGCTGCTTTTTACAGCCAGGAAAGGGTCTACCGCTCACTTTCTTTCTGCGACATGAGGCTACCACAGATCCCCTTACGTCAATTGCGGATCCTATCCTTTCTATGGGATTTGACTAACGCCGATATTACGAGTCTTGGAAGAAGTGAGCGGTAGAGCCTCTACCGACAAGACTCCAGCCGCAAAAAAAGTCTGTAGTTAAGAGCTTTATGGACTAACACAGGAACCCCTGCATCATGATTCAATCAGCCAATCAGATTGAAGTTCAATCCGATTGGCTGATCCAATCAGCCAATCGGATTGACCTTGCATTCTATTGGCTGATCGGAACAGCCAATAGAATGCGAGGTCAATCTGATTAGCTGATTAAATCAGCCAATCAGAATTTTCCTACCTTAATTCCGATTGGCTGATAGAATCCTATCAGCCAATCAGAATTCGAGGGACGCCATCTTGGATGACGTCATTTAAAAGAACCGTCATTCGTCGTTCAGTCATCAGCCAGGATGAATGTTCCACGTCGGAGGTCTTCAGGATGCTGCCGCACCGCTCCGGATGGATGAAGATAGAAGATGCCGCTTGGATGAAGACTTCAATAGGATGGAAGACCTTTTCTGCCCCGCTTGGATGAAGACTTCTACCGTATGGAGGACCTCTTCTTGCCCCGCTTGGATGAAGACTTCTACCGGATGGAGGACCTCTTCTTGCTCCGCTTTTATGAAGAATTTGGCTGGGTGAAGACGACTCAAGGTAGGGAGATCTTCAGGGGGTTAGTGTTAGGTTTATTTAAGAGGGGTTTGGGTTAGTTAGAGTAGGGGTATGTGGGTGGTGGGTTTTAATGTTGGGGGGGTTGCATTTTTTTACAGGTAAAAGAGCTGATTACTTTGGGGCAATGCCCCGCAAAAGCCCTTTTAAGGGCTGGTAAAAGAGCTGATTACTTTGTAATTTAGAATAGGGTAGGGCATTTTATTATTTTGGGGGGCTTTTTTATTTTATTAGGGGGCTTATATTAGGTGTAATTAGTTTAAACTTCTTGTAATTTTTTTATTTTCTGTAATTTAGTGGGGTATTTTTGTATTATAGATTAGTTTATTGAATTTTATTTTATTTTATTAGGTGTAATTAGTTTAAACTTCTTGTAATTTTTTTTATTTTTTGTAATTTAGTGGGGGTTTTTTGTATTATAGATTAGTTTATTAAATTTTATTTTAGTTTAGCTAATTGTAGGTAATTTATTTAATTAATTTATTGATAGTGTAGTGTTAGGTGTATTTGTAACTTAGGTTAGAATTTATTTTACAGGTAATTTTGTACTTATTTTAACTAGGTAGCTATTAAAGAGTTATTAACTATTTAATAGCTATTGTACCTAGTTAAAATAAATACAAAGTTGCCTGTAAAATAAATATAAATCCTAAAATAGCTACAATATAACTATTAGTTATATTGTAGCTATATTAGAGTTTATTTTATAGGTAAGTATTTAGTTTTAAATAGGAATAATTAAATTAATGTTAGTTATTTTATTTAGATTTATTTAAATTATATTTAACTTAGGGGGTGTTAGGGTTAGATTTAGGTTTATGGGTTAATAACTTTATGATAGTAGCGACGACGTTGGGGGCGGGAGATTAGGGGTTAATAATAGTAGGTAGGTGGCGGCGATGTTAGGGAGGGCAGATTAGGGGTTAATACAATTTTTTATATTGTTTGCGAGGCGGGAGTGCGGCGGTTTAGGGATTAATACATTTATTATAGTGGCGGCGAGGTCCGGTCGGCAGATTAGGGGTTAATAAGTGTAGGTAGGTGGCGGCGACATTGGGGGGGGGCAGATTAGGGGGTAATAAATATAATATAGGTGTCGGTGATGTTAGGGACAGCAGATTAGGGGTTCATAGTTATAATGTAGGTTGCGGCGGTGTCTGGAGCGGGAGATTAGGGGTTAATAATAAAATGCAGGTGTCAGCAATAGCGGAGG
Organism: Bombina bombina; assembly: GCF_027579735.1. Taxonomy (NCBI): domain Eukaryota; kingdom Metazoa; phylum Chordata; class Amphibia; order Anura; family Bombinatoridae; genus Bombina; species Bombina bombina. Next base: position 962,757,566 of record NC_069500.1, read on the forward strand.
CAGCAGATTAGGGGTTAATAAGTGTAAGGTTAGGGGTGTTTAGACTCGGGGTTCATGTTAGGGTGTTAGGTGTAGACTTAGAAAGTGTTTCCCCATAGGAAACAATGGGGCTGCGTTAGGAGCTGAACGCTGCTTTTTTGCAGGTTTTTTTCAGCCAGCTCAGCCCCATTGTTTCCTATGGGGATATTGTGCACAAGCACGTTTTTCCAGGTTACCGCTACCATAAGCAACGCTGGTATTGAGGGTTGAAGTTGAGCTAAATTATGCTCAACGCTCCCTTTTCTGAGAATAACGCAGCCATTCAGACAACTCTAAATACCAGCATTGTCTTAAGGGTGCGCTGGAAAAAAAAGGAGCGTTAGCACCGCGGGTCTTTACCGACAAAACCCTAAATCTAGGCGATAGTTTGCATATTTCACATATCAATGTACATATTAATTACTTAAGAAAATCCCAGGCATTGCTGTGACTCTGATTAGCACTCTCCATATCCAATTTCTATTTGCTATATTGCGGCATCAAACCTCAGACCAGACCTAACTTGAGCAATTAATTTGCTGTTTCACACAGAAGTATCCTTTAAATCTGAGTTGTCTCCAACCTTTTAGGTTGGTTTTGGTCCTTACTATCAAATCTCAACAGAAATTGTGGTAGCAAATCTAAACAGACCCACTTCCACAATCATAAATGTATTTATTTCTATTCAACATACCCAACTAGGGGATTTAAATCAGTTACCTCAAGAATTCTATAATCTTTCAAAACAGCATTATGACATAGAAATCTGTAAATATTTTGTTGTCCAAATGTTAGTGCAGATTACATGTATACTTTTTTTCAATTAAAGTTAATACATAAAATAGAAAACAGATACATTCAGATATGGTTATCCCTTCTTTTTTTTCAGATCCTAAGAATAATAAGTGGCTTAACTCGCCTATTACAATGAGTGAGTAAACTAACGTCTTTCATTTAGGATTTAAAAATATCTTCTAGAACTATAATAACAATATACTGTAAATACATTTTACTAGGGTTCCAATGATCTGGAGAGATTATCTAGGTATGTATCTTAAAATAATTTTTGAAAGGCAAATTTTAGCTTTATTGTAGTTTATATGACTATGTAGGTTTCTGGGTTTGAAGGAAAAATACATACAGTGCAATATACGGTTCAAAATAAGCCCCAAAAATGTTGTGACATTTCTCTCTTTATAGGAGATCATTTCTATGTTAAAATATGCTTTATTGTTACAGAAACCTTGGTGCTATGATTATAATTACCCCTTATAGGGTCAGATTACGAGTGGAGCGCAAACATTTGCACACAAGAGATAAGGGGTTTATCGTGGGTGTTTGCGCGCATCGGGTTTATCATGCGTATTACAAGTTGAAAGAAAACATGATAGCTTGAACGCAATTCAAGTTAATGATCGTCGGGTTAGCGCATCCTCAGAGATCTGGTCAACTGTTTTGCAAAACAAAAAAAAGTGGCACAAAAAAAGTACAGTTACACTCATAATAACACCATCTAATAAAAATAAGAACTCAAAGATATGAGGTCTCAGGTGTTAGAAAAAAAGGTAAAGTGCTTTAACCTAGAGTTACATACATAAACATGTCTAAATATTTATATGTAGGAGTATATATATATATATATATATATATATATATATATATATATATATATATATATATATATATATATATGTGTGTGTGTGTGTGTGTGTGTGTGTATACATATGTATTTATGTATGTGTTTGTATATATTTACAAATATATATATATACATATAAACACATAAATACATATGAACTATATATAGACACATATATAGTAAGTGCATTGGAGTATATGTGCTAAAAGATGTGTGTAGGTATGGCGCTGAAAATCCGTCCTAAAAATAAATCTAAACTAGAGTGTATGACTGGCTGCCTTCGAATGTCTATCCAGTGTGAAATGTGCCCCCAAGTACTATTCACCTGATAGATATAAAATGTAAAAAATAATAGGTAAAGGGCAAAGGGAATATATTCAAATGGCACCACACTCTGGAAATGAGCCCAATATGTAGTATATTCTGCAATTGGGGATAAGAGGACTGTATAGTATAATGTTAGCGCTGTTATAAAGAGTCCAAGCACAAGAGAATGATATTATTAAAAAATTGGTAATAGTAATATAATTAATCCTCCATGTGTATGTAAAATGTATGCCTCCCACATTTAATGCTGTGGTAAAAAATGACAGGATGTATTGGATCAATGGAGCAATAGATATATACTAGTGCTAATGTTAGTATTAATGCCGCAAAGTTGCTGTGAAAATTATTTCATGTAATTACACAGATTGAGCTTGCATTCTATTGGCTGTTCCGATCAGCCAATAGAATGCGAGCTCAATCTGATTGGCTGATTGGATCAGCCAATCCGATTGAACTTGAATCTGATTGGCTGATTCAATCAGCCAATCAGATTTTTCCTACCTTAATTACGATTGGCTGATAGAATCCTATCAGCCAATCGGAATTCGAGGGACGCCATCTTGGATGACGTCATTTAAAGGAACCTTCATTCGGTGTTAGGACGTCGGAAGAAGAGGATGGATCTGCGCCGGCTGCTTCAAGATGGACCCGCTCCACTCCGGATGGAAGAAGATAGAAGATGCCGCCTGGATGAAGACTTCGGACCCTCTGGAAGACCTCTTCTGGCCGGATAGGATGAAGACTTCGGACCCTCTTCTGGATGGATCAGATGGTACCCGGCTGGGTGAAGACAAGGTAGGAAGATCTTCAGGGGCTTAGTGTTAGGTTTTTTAAGGGGGGTTTGGTTGGGTTAGATTAGGGGTATGTGGGTGGTGGGTTGTAATGTTGGGGGTGGTATTGTATTTTTTTTTTACAGACAAAAGAGCTGATTTTTTTGGGGCATGCCCCGCAAAAAGCCCTTTTAAGGGCTGGTATGGTAATATTGCTGTTAACTTTTTATTTTAGAATAGGGTAGGGCATTTTTTTATTTTGAGGGGCTTTGTTATTTTTTTAGGGGGCTTAGAGTAGGTGTAATTAGTTTAAAATTCTTGTAATCTTTTTTTTTTGTAATTTATTGTTTTTTTTTGTAATTTAGTTTAGTTGATTTAATTGTAGGTAATTGTAGGTAGTTTAGTTAATTAATTTATTGTTAGTGTAGTGTTAGGTTTAATTGTAACTTAGGTTAGGATTTATTTTACAGGTAATTTTGTAATTATTTTAACTAGGTAGCTATTAAATAGTAAATAACTATTTAATAGCTATTGTACTGAGTTAAAATAAATACAAAGTTGCCTGTAAAATAAATATAAATCCTAAAATAGCTACAATGACATTATTATTTATATTGTAGCTATATTAGGGTTTATTTTACAGGTACGTATTTAGATTTAAATAGGATTAATTTTTTTAATAAGAAATAATTTATTTCGTTAGAATAAAATTATATTTAACTTAGGGGGGTGTTAGGGTTAGGGTTAGACTTAGCTTTAGGGGTTAATACATTTATTAGAATAGCGGCGAGGTCCGGTCGGCAGATTAGGGGTTAATACTTGAAGTTAGGTGTCGCAGATGTTAGGGAGGGCAGATTAGGGGTTAATACAATTTATTATAGGGTTTGCGAGGCAGGAGTGCGGCGGTTTAGGGGTTAATACATTTATTATAGTGGCGGCAAGGTCCGGTCGGCAGATTAGGGGTTAATAAGTGTAGGTAAGGTAGCAGCAACGTTGGGGTGGAAGATTAGGGGTTAATAAATATAATATAGGGGTCGGCGATGTTGTGGGCAGCAGACTAGGGGTACATACGTATAATGTAGGTTGCAGCTGTGTCCGGAGCGGCAGATTAGGGATTAATAATAAAAAGCAGGGGTCAGCGATAGCGAGGGCGGCAGATTAGGGGTTAATAAGTGTAAGGTTAGGGGTGTTTAGACTCGGGGTACATGTTAGGGTTTTAGGTGCAGACTTAAACAGTGTTTCCCCATAGGAAACAATGGGGCTGCGTTAGGATCTTAAAGCTGCTTTTTTGCAGGTGTTAGGTTTTTTTTCATCCCAAACTGCCCCATTGTTTCCTATGGGGGAATCGTGCACAAGCACGTTTTTCCAGCTAGCCGCTACTGTAAGCAACACTGGTTTTGAGAGTTGAAGTGGCGGTAAATATGCCTGTACGCTCCCTTTTTGGAGCCTAACGCAGCCCTTCAGAGAACTCTCAATACCAGCGTTATTTAAAAGGTGCGGGGGGGAAAAAACACGCGTAGCTAACGCACCCCTTTGGCCGCAAAACTCTAAATCTAGGTGATTGTCTCTTATGTCCTTTAAACCCTTTTCTTTTCTTTCCCTTCACCTTCCACTTGCCCTTCTCTTCCTTGGTACATTAGATTATTCTCCCATTTCTTTTAGTGTTCTCCATATTTTATTTATTTGTTTGTTTCTTTTCTTTTTCCATTTAAGCTAATGCAATATTTCTCTTATCGTTATAATTATTATTTCTACTTTTATTTTTTAATATAATTTTTTTTTTTCCTAGTTGATCACATTTACGTTATAGGATCATTTATTTATTTTTTCTTAATCAAGTATTTAAAAGCCTTTTACTATGTTTATATGCTTATGAGGCCTAACAATATAAATAGCATATCAGCATTGACCTAACAATATAAATAGCATATCAGCATTCCCTTTCATAGAAGGCACATGTATGTGACTCTCAGACTTTGACTATGTATTTATTATGTATACGCTTTTCACACTCGATCCTTGAGTTTTTCACTTCTCACTTAACATCAGATTGTTTGCCTTCTCCTATTTAATTTCAACAAATTATGTTATTATTTTTCGAATGTAAATGATGTTGTTAAACTCATTATATTATATTGTATATTGTTCATTTTTAGCCAATATGATACTTTTTCACAGTATTGAATATGCTACTTCCATTTTTTTGATATACAGTAGCCTCTGTATAGACATAGTTTTAGACTATTATAGTATACTGCCCCTTATATGGGGGCTTATTGAATATATGAGTTAGCGATACGCATTGGTTGTGATATTAAATATTGAATGTTTTTTAAGTATTCACATCACGCTTAGCACTTTAATGATTGTGACTTATATCACTTTGTAACTACTTGAATCTAACTCATTAACTAGCACTCCTATTGGTTGTTATGTTGCATATAATTACTCACCTGGCGAACACCTGTAGATCGCTGATGAAGCGCATGTGAGCATGCACGAAATGTGTTAGGTCCTGCCTACCTTATACACTATTTAGTGTTTCACCTGTCTGTTTGAATAAACCACTTTGGTTACTGAGTATCCTTGTTGTTTTCCTTCATTCTATATATATGTATATATATATATATATATATATATATATATATATATATATATATATATATATATACCTATATATATAATCAGATATATATGAACATTGGAATGTGAAATATTCATATTTTCATGTGGGGTGAGCGCACATGAGAATATGTGATCAGGTTTGTGCGCAAATAGAGTATTTTTTCCCCCACTTTTTTCTCCTTTGACTTCTATGGCGAATAGGTTATCGCACGCGCAATATTCTAAGTTCTTCTTTTTGCGCTTGTCAGGTTAGAGCGTGAGTAAAAACAGTTTACTTTCAACTTATAATACCAGCGCAACCCCACACACGCTAAAAGCTTACTTCTAGCACAGTTAATGCTCGAGCGGGAGCATTAATTAGCACTACACATGTAATCCGGCCCATCATTTTTAAAATAAATTAACATCTTGCCTTTTGCAATTTTTTTCAGTAGATAAACTCCACCCATCATTAGCCTTATATGTAGGAGAGAATCTGGGATTGAGTGTGCCGACTACAAAGCCAACAATGGTCATAATGTTGGTATAAAGTGAATGGTTTTGCAGTTGTTATCAGTAAATTGAGAAAATATATGTAGCAGGGTTAGCCTTGAAATGTCAACAGGGTGCATTTCAAGTTTTAAAAATTATAAAATTCTAATTTTTTTGAGTTAAAGGGACAGTACACACCTCTACATTTATATATATAATGCTATATGTGTTGATGTGTTGAGACAACTTTGCAGTATATTTCTATTATTTCTTTTGTTATCTTTTCATGTCATTTAGCTCTAAAAAAATTATGGGTTCCATAAAAAGTTCAGAGAACTAGAAAATGCCAAAATTTTCAGAGCTAAATTATATGAAAAGGGGGCAAAGCAAATCATGTCATTATAATGCAATGTTCCTTTACTACAAAACATTTTATTTTACATTTTTTTTATTTTATTAAAAAGTTCAAGGTGTTTTCTGTGTTTAACCCTTCTCTGTCCCCAGGTTCACAGTTTTACATTAGAACTAAAGAATAGAGAGGGTCCTCTCAAGATGGGGCTCACTCTGTAGCAATACAGAAAACCTACCATCATATTTGTACAAAGAAGGTTCACAACTGCATATTTTCTGATGCAGACTGACCATGGGGAAAGCAACTCTTCTTGTTGCTTTGTGGTTGTTGACTCAGCTTTTGCTAATTTCAAACAGTGAAAAAGCCATAAAAAAGAAGCACTTGTTGCACTCTTTACACTTTGTTTACTATTTATTTCATTTCTTAAAAGGATTAAATACATAGTCAAATTGCATTCCTGGATCACCCCATTTTAGTTTACATGAGGAAACATATGCATATATTCACATCATGTCTACACCCGGTAGCTCATTGGCATCGAAAGGATGACTAAAGTATGTGCTTATGTTTAGATATAAGCAGTACAAATATGTTAAAAAAAAAACTAGGTGCAAGCTCAAAAAGTTAAAAACCAGATATACACACACATATGAATATTGCATGTATATGATTTTCATGTTTTCATTTAATTGACTGCAAAGGGATCTAATGCACTTATATATTTTTTATCATATACATATATACACACATAGAGAAGTGCACTCACAGGAACGAACAACTGGCTCAATACCATTGTTAGCCTGTTCTATGGTGATTTACCACCTGGGTGCAACTTCTTTTAGCCTAGTAATGCTTTTCACAGAGTAGAACTTTCCTGTAGTATATCAGTCTGATCCCGCCTATTACGGTCAGTCCAGCACCAAAATACCAGGCAATTCCTCTCTGAACAAGGAACATAGCAACCCCAGACGATCGTTTCAGCCTTCATTGTGCCTCGTAAGTGAGGTGTAGCAGTATTCCTCTAAGCACACTGAGCAAGGAGTCCACGTCTGGTTGCCCCTTTTTCCCATAGGGAGACTAAATACACACAGAGAGAAACACACTCACAGGAACGAACAACCAGCTCAATACCATTGTTAGCATGTTCTATGGCGATTTACCACCTGGGTGCAACTTCTTTTAGCCCAGTAATGCTTTTCACAGAGTAGAACTTTCCTGTAGTATATCAGTCTGATCCAGCCTATTACGGTCAGTCCAGCACCGAAATACCAGGCAATTCTTCTCTGAACAAGGAACACAGTAACCCCAGATGATCGTTTCGGCCTTCATTGGGCCTCATCAGTGAGGTGTAGCAGTATTCCTCTAAGAACACTGAGCAAGGAGTACACATCTGGTTACCCCTTTTTCATATAGGGAGACTAAATACACACAGAGAGAAGTGCATTCACAGGAACGAACAACTGCTCAATACCATAGTTAGCCTGTTCTATGGCGATTTACCACCTGGGTGCAACTTCTTTTAGCCCAGTAATGCTTTTCACACTGAAAAAGAAGAAATCCTGACTGACTGACTGAATGACTTACTGACTTATCAACGCGCAGCTAAAACTGTTTAACCTAGGAACTTGAAATTTGGAAGGTACGTTGTTTTTATGACGAAGGCAGGGGGAGAGAGACAGCAAAAAAAGGGGGGAGAGTGTGCAAAAGAGAGGGGGGAGAGATCGCAAAAGAAAGGGAGAGAGACAGCAAAAGAGAGGAGGGAGAGAGCAAACGAGAGGAGAGAGAGAGCAAACGAGAGGAGAGAGAGCAAATGAGAGGGGAAGAGAGAGCAAAAGAGAGGGAGAGAGACAGCAAAAGAGGGGGAGAGAGAGCAAAAGAGAGGGAGAGAGACAGCAACAGAGAGAGGGGAGAGAGACAGCAAAAGAGAGGGGGGAGAGAGACAGAGACAGCAAAAGAGAGGGGGAGAGAGAGAGCAAAAGAGAGGGGGGAGAGAGACAGCAAAAGAGAGGGGGGAGAGAGACAGCAAAAGAGAGGGGGAAAGAGACAGCAAAAGAGAGGGGGGAGACAGACAGCAAAAGAGAGGGAGAGAGACAGCAAAAGAGAGGAGGGAGAGAGCAAACGAGAGGAGAGAGAGAGCAAACGAGAGGAGAGAGAGCAAATGAGAGGGGAAGAGAGAGCAAAAGAGAGGGAGAGAGACAGCAAAAGAGGGGGAGAGAGAGCAAAAGAGAGGGAGAGAGACAGCAACAGAGAGAGGGGAGAGAGACAGCAAAAGAGAGGGGGGAGAGAGACAGAGACAGCAAAAGAGAGGGGGAGAGAGAGAGCAAAAGAGAGGGGGGAGAGAGACAGCAAAAGAGAGGGGGGAGAGAGACAGCAAAAGAGAGGGGGGAAAGAGACAGCAAAAGAGAGGGGGGAGACAGACAGCAAAAGAGAGGGAGAGAGACAGCAAAAGAGATGAGAGAGAGCAAACGAGAGGAGAGAGAGAGCAAACGAGAGGAGAGAGAGCAAATGAGAGGGGGGAAGAGAGAGAGCAAAAGAGAGGGAGAGACACAGCAAAAGAGGGGGAGAGAGAGCAAAAGAGAGGGAGAGAGACAGCAACAGAGAGAGGGGAGAGAGACAGCAAAAGAGAGGGGGGAGAGAGACAGAGACAGCAAAAGAGAGGGGGGAGAGAGACAGCAAAAGAGAGGGGGGAGACAGACAGCAAAAGAGAGGAGGGAGAGAGACAGCAAAAGAGAGGGGGGAGAGAGACAGCAAAAAAAGGGGGAGAGTGCGCAAAAGAGAGAGGAAGAGTGTGCAAAATAGAGGGGGGAGAGTGCGCAAAAGAGAGGGGGAGAGAGCACAAAAGAGAGTGGGAGAGAGTGCAAAAGAGAGGGGGAGAGAGAGCATAAAAGAGAGGGGAGAGAGAGAGCGCAAAATAGAGGGGGAGAGAGAGCAAAAGAGATGGGGGAGAGAAAGCAAAAGAGATGGGAGAGAGAAAGCAAAAGAGAGGGGGAGAGAGAGGGGGAGAGAGAGAGCAAAAGAGAGGTGGAGTGAGAGAGAATGCAAACGAGAGGGGGAGAGAGCGGAAAAAAGAGAGGAGGGAGAGAGCGCAAAAGAGAGGGGGGAGAGAGAGCAAAAGAGAGGGGGGAGAGAGAGCAAAAGAGAGGGGGGAGAGAGCACAAAAGAGAGGGGGAGAGAGCACAAAAGAGAGGGGGAGAGAGCGCAAAAGAGAGGGAGAGAGACAGCAAAAGAGAGGGAAAGAGAAAGCAAAATAGAGGAGAGAGAGAGCAAACGAGAGGAGAGAGAGAGAAAACGAGGGGAGAGAGAGCAAACAAGAGTGGGAAAGAGAGAGAGCAAAAGAGAGGGAGAGAGACAGCAAAAAAAGGAGAGAGAGAGCAAAAGAGAGGGGGAGAGAGCGCAAAAGAGAGGGGGAGAGAGAGAGCACAAAAGAGAGGGGGAGAGAGAGCGCAAAATAGAGGGGGAGAGAGAGCAAAAGAGATGGGGGAGAGAAAGCAAAAGAGATGGGGGAGAGAAAGCAAAAGAGAGGGGGAGAGAGAGAGAGGGGAGAGAGAGAGAGAGAGAGAGAGAGAGAGAGAGAGAGAGAGAGAGAGAGAGAGCAAAAGAGAGGTGGAGTGAGAGAGAATGCAAAAGAGAGGGGGAGAGAGCGCAAAATAGAGGGGGAGAGAGTGCAAAAAAGAGAGGAGGGAGAGAGCACAAAAGAGAGGGGGAGAGAGTGCAAAAGAGAGGGAGATAGACAGCAAAAGAGAGGGAAAGAGACAGCAAAAGAGAGGAGAGAGAGCAAACAAGAGGAGATAGAGAGCAAACGAGAGTAGAGAGAGCAAACGATAGTGGGAAAGAGAGAGAACAAAAGAGAGGGAGAGAGACAGCAAAAGAGGGAGAGAGAGAGCAAAAGAGAGGGAGAGAGACAGCAAAAAAAGGAGAGAGCAAAAGAGAGGAGGAGACAGCGCAAAAGAGAGGGGGAGAGAGAGAGCAAAAGAGAGGGGGAGAGAGCGCAAAAGAGAGGGGGAGAGAGAGAGAGCACAAAAGAGAGGGGGAGAGAGAGAGCGCAAAAGAGAGAGAGAATGCAAAAGAGAGGGGGTTGAGAGAGCGCAAAAGAGAGGGGGAGAGAGAGCAAAAGGGAGGAGTGAGGGAAAGCAAAAGAGAGGGGGGAGAGGGAGCAAAAGAGGGGGGAGAGAGAGCGCAAAAGAGAGAAGGAAAAAGAGAGCACAAAAGAGAGGGGGAGAGAGAGCGCAAAAGAGGGGGAGAGAGAGAGCGCAAAAGAGTGGGAAAGAGAGAGAGCACAAAAGAGAGGGGGAGAGAGTGCAAAAGAGAGGGAGATAGACAGCAAAAGAGAGGGAAAGAGACAGCAAAAGAGAGGAGATAGAGCAAACAAGAGGAGAGAGAGAGCAAACGAGAGTAGAGAGAGCAAACGATAGTGGGAAAGAGAGAGAACAAAAGAGAGGGAGAGAGACAGCAAAAGAGGGAGAGAGAGAGCAAAAGAGAGGGAGAGAGACAGCAAAAAAAGGAGAGAGAGAGCAAAAGAGAGGAGGAGACAGCGCAAAAGAGAGGGAGAGAGAGAGAGCAAAAGAGAGGGGGAGAGAGCGCAAAAGAGAGGGGGAGAGAGAGAGAGCACAAAAGAGAGGGGGAGAGAGAGAGCGCAAAAGAGAGAGAGAATGCAAAAGAGAGGGGGTTGAGAGAGCGCAAAAGAGAGGGGGAGAGAGAGCAAAAGGGAGGAGTGAGGGAAAGCAAAAGAGAGGGGGGAGAGGGAGCAAAAGAGGGGGGAGAGAGAGCGCAAAAGAGAGAAGGAAAAAGAGAGCACAAAAGAGAGGGGGAGAGAGAGCGCAAAAGAGGGGGAGAGAGAGAGCGCAAAAGAGTGGGAAAGAGAGAGAGCACAAAAGAGAAGGGGGAGAGAGAGAGCGTAAAAGAGAGGGGAGAGAGAGAGCGCAAATTAGAGGGGGAGAGAGCAAAAGAGAGGGGGAGAGAGAGCAAAAGTGATGGGGGAGAGAAAGCAAAAGAGAGGGGGAGAGAGAGGGGGGAGAGAGGGAGCAAAAGAGAGGGGGAGAGAGCAAAAGAGAGGTGGAGCGAGAGAGAACGCAAAAGAGAGGGGGAGAGAGAGCGCAAAGGAGAGGGGGAGAGAGAGCACAAAAGAGAGGGGGTGAGAGAGCAAAAGAGAGGGGGAGAGAGAGCAAGGGGTGGGACCACTGTACTGCAAAAAATGGCCCGTGTGAACGGTCTTTAGGACTAGTATATATATAAATAAATATAGGTGTCTACGCACTACCTACAAGTAAATATACCTAAAAAAATGAAAAGACAAAGGTATATATCTCAAAGAACAATCAAGCAATTTAATATAGGACACATTTCATATATAATGCATAATAAAACAAGGATGCACATACATAAACAAGAAAACAAAAAATACTCGGTCGTCCCCAGTCCTAGTAAATAAAGTGTACCCGTCAGTCCAACCTATATGGAAAGCCAAACCCTTAGGCTGAAAAGTTCCATGGTCAAGTTATGTATATTTAAGAAGTATAAGCAGGCTGTAAGTTAGAAAGCAAATGCAGCAGAATTATATGTGAGCGGTTTGAAGTGTATAAGCTTCAAAATAGAATAGCAGTTCATGCATTGAGGTTGCCTTGTGCAGAGCGTAGCAGTATTGTAGATGTGAATATCCTCAGTGTGACATTTGGCATATGTAAGGTGTAAGAGCAGGCACCGGCACTTAAGGACCAAAGGCCGCCAGTGAAAAACAACAGCGTAATAATACTTCGCTCAGAGGTGGGTTCTGGAATACACCTTAGTCTCGAGCATTATTGTACTCTATATCCATACCTTTCTTATTTTACTAGTTATTAGTGCTTGTCCACATATTATTTGTTTATATATATATATATACATACAGTATATGTATGTATGTGTTTATATGTGTTTATATCTCTGTAAATACATAAAAACATTTATATATATATATATATATATATATATATATATATATATTTAGACATGTGTATGTTTGGATCTCTATGTTAAAGCCCTTTGCAGTCCTTTGAGAGACCTCGGGGGGTAGTTATCAAGCCGTCAACCTCAAATACGCTGGAATTCCGCAGCGTATTTGTGGCGAGGCTGATTCGCCTTAGTTATCAAAGGCTCGAGACCGGCAAAAGTAGAATTTTGTGACGTAAGCTTCGATCCGCCGGACTCAGTCCGACACAGATCGATTCTTACGTCACTCCAGATGTTCCGCACACAAGTGCGGCACATTCTCACTACTTTTGCTAGCTATCAAAAAACTAGCAGGTACGCTTGGCACTTTTACGGCCCAGCGTACCTGGTTTTCAATCCGCCACCCCTGGAGGCGGCGGATCCCATAGGAATCAATGGGAGTCTGACCATAGCGAAAGTACAAGTTCGCTGCTGACAGACATCCCATTGATTTCTATGGGAGCTGTCTACACCTAACACCCTAACATGTACCCCGAGTCTAAACACCACTAATCTGACCCCCCCTACACCGCCGCAACTAAATAAAGTTATTACCCCCCTAAACCGCCGCTCCCGGAGCCCACCGCAAGCTACTCTATACATATTAACCCCTAAACCGCCGCTCCCGGAGCCCACCGCAACTATAATAAATGTATTAACCCCTAAACCGCCGCTCCCTGAACCCGCCGCAACCTATATTAAATGTATTAACCCCTATCCTGCCCCCCCTACATCGTCGCCACCTATAATAAATTTATTAACCCCTATCCTGCCCCCCACTACGCCGCCGCCACTGTAATAAAATGATTAACCCCTAAACCTAAGTCTAACCCTAACCCTAACGCCCCCCTAACTTAAATATTAATTAAATACATCTAAATAAATTAACTCTTATTAACTAAATGAATCCTATTTAAAACTAAATACTTACTTATAAAATAAACCCTAATATAGCTACAATATAAATAATAATTATATTCTAGCTATCTTAGGATTTATATTTATTTTACAGGTACCTTTCAATTTATTTTAACCATGTACAATAACTATTAAATAGTTATTAACTATTTAATAGCTTACCTAGCTAAAATAAAGAGAAATGTACCTGTGAAATAAATCCTAACCTAAGTTACAATTACACCTAACACTACACTATACTTTAATAAATTATTCCTATTTAAAAATAAATACTTACCTGTAAAATAAACCCTAAGATAGCTACAATGTAATTAATACTTATATTATAGCTATCTTAGGATTTATATTTAGTTTACAGGTAACTTTGTATTTATTTTAGCTAGTTAGAATAGTTATTAAATAGTTATTAACTATTTAATAACTACCTAGCTAAAAGAAATACAAAATGACCTGTAAAATAAATCCTAACTTAAGTTACAATTAAACCTAATACTACACTATCATTAAATTAACTAAATAAACTACCTACAAATAACTACAATGAAATACAATTACATAAACTAACTAAAGTACAAAAAATAAAAAAGCTAAGTTACAAAAAATAAAAAATTAAGTTACAAACATGTTAAAAATATTACAACAATTTTAAGCTACTTACACCTAATCTAAGCCCCCTAATAAAATAACAAACCCCCCCAAAATAAAAAAAATCCCTACCCTATTCTAAATTACATAAATTTCAAAGCTCTTTTACCTTACCAGCCCTTAAAAGGGCCATTTGTGGGGGCATGCCCCAAAAAGTTCAGCTCTTTTGCCTGTAAAAGAAAAATACAACCCCCCCAACATTAAAACCCACCACCCACATACCCCTAATCTAACCCAAACCCCCCTTACAAAAACCTAACACTAATCCCCTGAAGATCATCCTACCTTGAGTTGTCTTCACTCAGCCAAGCCACCGATGGAACTGAAGAGGACATCCGGAGCGGAAGAAGTTAATCCTCCAAGCGGCGCTGAAGAAATCTTCCATCCGATGAAGTCATCATCCAGGCGGCGCTGAAGAAGTCTTCGATCCAGCCGATGTCATCTTCAAAGAGGCGCTGAAGAGGTCTTCTATCCGGGCGAAGTCATCTTCCAAGCCGGGTCTTGAATCTTCCTTCCGCCGACGCGGAACCACCTTCTTCACCGACGGACTACGACGAATGACGGCTCCTTTAAGGGACGTCATCCAAGATGGCGTCCCCTTAATTCCGATTGGCTGATATGATTCTATCAGCCAATCGGAATTAAGGTAGGAAAATCTGTTTGGCTGATGGAATCAGCCAATCAGATTCAAGTTCAATCCGATTGGCTGATCCAATCAGCCAATCAGATTGAGCTCGCATTCTATTGGCTGTTCCGATCAGCCAATAGAATGCGAGCTCAATCTGATTGGCTGATTGGATCAGCCAATCGGATTGAACTTGAATCTGATTGGCTGATTCCATCAGCCAATCAGATTTTCCTACCTTAATTCCGATTGGCTGATAGAATCCTATCAGCCAATCGGAATTGAGGGGACGCCATCTTGGATGACGTCCCTTAAAGGAGCCGTCATTCGTCGTAGTCCGTCGGTGAAGAAGGTGGTTCCGCGTCGGCGGAGGGAAGATTCAAGACCCGGCTTGGAAGATGACTTCGCCCGGATAGAAGACCTCTTCAGCGCCTCTTTGAAGATGACATCGGCCGGATCGAAGACTTCTTCAGCGCCGCCTGGATGATGACTTCATCGGATGGAAGATTTCTTCAGCGCCGCTTGGAGGATTAACTTCTTCCGCTCCGGATGTCCTCTTCAGTTCCATCGGTGGCTCGGCTGAGTGAAGACGACTCAAGGTAGGATGATCTTCAGGGGATTAGTGTTAGGTTTTTGTAAGGGGGGTTTGGGTTAGATTAGGGGTATGTGGGTGGTGGGTTTTAATGTTGGGGGGGGGTTGTATTTTTCTTTTACAGGCAAAAGAGCTGAACTTTTTGGGGCATGCCCCCACAAATGGCCCTTTTAAGGGCTGGTAAGGTAAAAGAGCTTTGAAATTTATGTAATTTAGAATAGGGTAGGGATTTTTTTTTATTTTGGGGGGTTTGTTATTTTATTAGGGGGCTTAGATTAGGTGTAAGTAGCTTAAAATTGTTGTAATATTTTTAACATGTTTGTAACTTAATTTTTTATTTTTTGTAACTTAGCTTTTTTTATTTTTTGTACTTTAGTTAGTTTATGTAATTGTTTTTCATTGTAGTTATTTGTAGGTAGTTTATTTAGTTAATTTAATGATAGTGTAGTATTAGGTTTAATTGTAACTTAAGTTAGGATTTATTTTACAGGTCATTTTGTATTTCTTTTAGCTAGGTAGTTATTAAATAGTTAATAACTATTTAATAACTATTCTAACTAGCTAAAATAAATACAAAGTTACCTGTAAACTAAATATAAATCCTAAGATAGCTATAATATAAGTATTAATTACATTGTAGCTATCTTAGGGTTTATTTTACAGGTAAGTATTTATTTTTAAATAGGAATAATTTATTAAAGTATAGTGTAGTGTTAGGTGTAATTGTAACTTAGGTTAGGATTTATTTCACAGGTACATTTCTCTTTATTTTAGCTAGGTAAGCTATTAAATAGTTAATAACTATTTAATAGTTATTGTACATGGTTAAAATAAATTGAAAGGTACCTGTAAAATAAATATAAATCCTAAGATAGCTAGAATATAATTATTATTTATATTGTAGCTATATTAGGGTTTATTTTATAAGTAAGTATTTAGTTTTAAATAGGATTCATTTAGTTAATAAGAGTTAATTTATTTAGATGTATTTAATTAATATTTAAGTTAGGGGGGCGTTAGGGTTAGGGTTAGACTTAGGTTTAGGGGTTAATCATTTTATTACAGTGGCGGCGGCGTAGTGGGGGGCAGGATAGGGGTTAATAAATTTATTATAGGTTGCGGCGGTTTCATGGAGCGGCGGTTTAGGGGTTAAACTATTTATTTAGTTGCGGAGAGGTGCGGGATCAGCAGGATAGGGGTTAATAATTTTATAATAGAGGGCGACGGTATAGGGGGGGCAGGATAGGGGTTACTAGGTATAATGTAGGTGGCAGCGGTGTCCGGGAGCGGCGGTTTAGGGGTTAATACATTTATAAGACTTGCGGCGGGGTCTAGGAGCGGCGGTTTAGGGGTTAATACATTTATAAGACTTGCGACGGGGTCTAGGAGCGGCGGTTTAGGGGTTAGTAACTTTATTTAGTTGCGGGGGCCTCCGGGGGCGCCGGTATAGGGGGTAGAACAGTGTAGTTTAGTGTGAGTGCTTAGTGACAGGCTAGCAATAAAGCTGGGAAAAAGCCGAAGGGCAGCGAGATCGGATGAGTGATAACTCTCACAGTCCGCTGCTCATCGCCCCGCGGCTTTTTGACAGCTTTATTTGATAACTTAGGCGAACGTATTCAAGGTCCGCGGCGGCGAAGGTAGGCGAGCTTAGGCGGACGTATTGGGCCGGCGAAGCCAGAAAAGTAGACGGCTTGATAACTACCCCCCCTCATATCTTTGAGCCCTTAAAACTTATCTTGTTAAAATTTGTTGTAATTTTTATCATATGGTGTTCTTTTGAGTGTAACTATACTTTAAATGTATTTTTGATGTTTTGTGACAATGTTTGTCTCGTGTAACAGTTAACCAGAGCTCTAAGGTCGCAGTAATCATTCTAGCGTAAATAACGCGTTTGCATTTGCTTTCAACTTGTAATACGAGCGCTCCTTCCTATGCGTGCAAAAAGTCATGATAAACCCCAAATTGTTTGCGCAAAACAGTTAGCACTCCACTTGTAATCTGGGCCAAAATAGGAAACACAAATTAATAGCACAAAGTTACAGAAATTTAGACACTTTTGTAAACAAATTACTTTAGAAGGGGTAACGTTATCTGTTGTGTGGAATTATTTATATCTGCTCGTAGATCCACAAAAAATTAACAAACCAATTAAAGGGCCACTAAACCCCAAATCTTTCTTTCATGATTCAAATAGAGAATAGAAATATAAACAACATTACAATTTACTTCTATTATTTATTTTGCTTCATTTTTTAGATATCCTTAGTTGAAGAAAAAGCAATGCACATGGTGAGCCAATCACACGGGGCTTCTATGTGCAGCAACCAATCAGCAGCTGCTGAGCATATCTAGATATGCTTTTCAGCAAAGAATATCAAGAGAATAAAACAAACTAGATAATATAAGTAAATTAGAAAGATGTTTAAAATTTAATTCTCTTTCTAAATCATGAAAGAAAAATTGTGGGTGTCATGTCCCTTTAAGTCTCAGATCTTTCCCTGCTGTATCTGAGCACAGACAGACTTGTAAAATGAAAGGTGGCAAAATGAATCCTAGAAAGAGCTGTTTTGATGCAGGAGGGTAAAGAGTGATGTTGGAGAAACACTACTACCTGCTCAACTGTTACCTTTTGCTAAAGGGTTTGATCCAGACACCTATTGAAAGAGAAGAGGAGTGGGATTGCAGCTGAAAAGAAGGCAGTTACCTTTCATGCCATGATCTCTCAGTGCTAGAAGCCCGACCTTTGCTGGAATCTTTATATCTAGGTTCAGTAGGAGAGTTATTTAGCAAGCATGCTAATAAAGTAGATGTTATCTGCAGCTGACTTTGCAGGGAGAAGTGCAGATCTAAGCCCTAATGCCTCCCAACATCTGTCAGATGATTCCTGGAATGTGGGAGGTAGCCCACCAGTATTTGGTTGGGCTGTGCACAGTAGGGGCAAGGTTATGCACAAAGGTACAGGGTTGTGGGTGGCCCATGAACACTGAGTGGCTGCTGATGGGAAGCAGGCTGTAGCTCCAATCCCGTAATAATCTTGCAGGATGTGGGATGCTTCACATATCTGAAGAAAAATATCATGCCTGGCATTTTACCAAGAGCAAAATTATAGGGGAAAGCAATTGCCCTCCTCTTGCCCAACACACCCATAAACATATGCATGTGTACCTGCTAATTATTTGCTCACAAGCTGCATCTTCTTCACCAGGGGGTCGATCCGATAAAAATCGTCGCCCGCAAAAGCCGGCGACGCCAATAATTGCGCGGATTTGGTATCACATATACGGCGTAACCTAGAAGTTACGCGCGTATATTTCTGCCGTCGCCCGCAGTTTTTTGGGCCATAGGCAGGTATACCAAACCCGCGCAGTTTGGTATCCAATATG
This sequence comes from Bombina bombina, assembly GCF_027579735.1. NCBI lineage: Eukaryota > Metazoa > Chordata > Amphibia > Anura > Bombinatoridae > Bombina > Bombina bombina. The sequence continues at coordinate 962,775,895 of NC_069500.1, forward strand.
CAGCGTAAGGACTTACGTGGCGAAAATGGAGAAAACTTACTCCATTTTCACCTCGCCACAAAAAGCAGCCGTAAGAAGCCTTACGCTGACTATTGGAGCCCCGTAACTCCCTAAACTATCTAGAAAATAAACCTAACACCTAACGCATGCGCAATGTCTATCTCCCTGTCAACCGCGATCTGCTAAAATAAACCTAACACCTAACGCATGCGCAATGTCTATCTCCCTGTCAACCGCGATCCCCCCCCCCCCCGAAATCCCTAATAAAGTTATTACCCCCTAAACCGCCGCTCCCGGACCCCGCCGCCATCTACATAAACTAACCCCCTACTGTGAGCCTCTAAAACCGCCGCCATCTACCTTATCTATCCCCTAATCTGACCCCTTACACCGCCGCCACCTATATAAAAATTATTAACCCCTAATCTAATCCCCCTATACCGCCGCCAGCTATATTAATATTATTAACCCCTAATGTAAGCCCCTTACACCGCCGCCATCTCTATTAAAATGATTAACCCCTAATTTAATCTACCTACCCCGCCGCCAGCTATATTATCTATATTAACCCTAAGTATATTATAGTTAATATAGGTATTACATTATATATATTAACTATATTAACCCTAATTATATTAGGGTTAATATAGTTACTATAGTATTTATATTAACTATATTAACTCTATCTAACACTAACACCCCTAACTATATTTATATTAAATTAATCTAATTAATTTATAAACTAAAATATTCCTATTTAAATCTAAATACTTACCTATAAAATAAACCCTAAGATAGCTACAATATAATTAATAATTACATTATAGCTATGTTAGGGTTAATATTTATTTTACAGGTAAATAGTTAATTATTTTAACTAGGTATAATAGATATTAAATAGTTATTTACTATTTAATATCTACCTAGTTAAAATAATTACCCAATTACCTGTAAAATAAATCCTAACCTAAGTTACAAATACACCTACACTATCAATAAATTTAATAAACTACAAACATCTATCTAAAAATACAATTAAATTAACTAAACTAAATTACAAAAAAAAACAAACACTAAATTACAAAAAATAAAAAAAAGATTACAAGATTTTTAAGCTAATTACACCTATTCTAAGCCCCCTAATAAAATAATAAACCCCCAAAATAACAAAAATTCCATGCCCTATTCTAAATTAAACATATTTCAAAGCTCTTTACCTTACCAGCCCTTAAAAGGGCCTTTTGTGGGGCATGCCCCAAATAATTCAGCTCTTTTGCATTCAACAAATACAATCCCCCCCCCCATTACAACCCACCACCCACATACCCCTATTCTAAACCCACCCAAACCCCCCTTAAAAAATCCTAACACTACCCCCCTGAAGATCTCCCTACCTTGTCTTCACCACACCGGGCCGAACTCCTGATCCGATCCGGGCGATGTCGTCCTCCAAGCGGCAAAGAAGAATTCTTCCTCCGGCGATGTCATCCTCCAAGCAGCAAAGAAGAATTCTTCCTCCGGCGACGTCTTCCTCCAAGCGGCAGCAAAGTCTTCATTCTTCCGGCGGCATCTTCAATCTTCTTTCTTCGCTCCGCCGCCGCGGAGCATCCATCCCGGCCGACTGCTAAACTTGGAATGAGGTACCTTTAAATGACGTCATCCAAGATGGCGTCCGCCGAATTCCGATTGGCTGATAGGATTCTATCAGCCAATCGGAATTAAGTTAAAAAAATCTGATTGGCTGATTGAATCAGCCAATCAGATTCAAGTTCAATCCGATTGGCTGATCCAATCAGCCAATCAGATTGAGCTTGCATTCTATTGGCTGTTCCGATCAGCCAATAGAATGCGAGCTCAATCTGATTGGCTGATTGGATCAGCCAATCGGATTGAACTTGAATCTGATTGGCTGATTCAATCAGCCAATCAGATTTTTTTAACTTAATTCCGATTGGCTGATAGAATCCTATCAGCCAATAGGAATTCGGCGGACGCCATCTTGGATGACGTCATTTAAAGGTACCTCATTCCAAGTTTAGCAGTCGGCCGGGATGGATGCTCCGCGGCGGCGGAGCGAAGAAAGAAGATTGAAGATGCCGCCGGAAGAATGAAGACTTTGCTGCCGCTTGGAGGAAGACGTCGCCGGAGGAAGAATTCTTCTTTGCCGCTTGGAGGATGACATCGCCGGAGGAAGAATTCTTCTTTGCCGCTTGGAGGACGACATCGCCCGGATCGGATCAGGAGTTCGGCCCGGTGTGGTGAAGACAAGGTAGGGAGATCTTCAGGGGGGTAGTGTTAGGATTTTTTAAGGGGGTTTGGGTGGGTTTAGAATAGGGGTATGTGGGTGGTGGGTTGTAATGGGGGGGGGGATTGTATTTGTTGAATGCAAAAGAGCTGAATTATTTGGGGCATGCCCCACAAAAGGCCCTTTTAAGGGCTGGTAAGGTAAAGAGCTTTGAAATATGTTTAATTTAGAATAGGGCAGGGAATTTTTGTTATTTTGGGGGTTTATTATTTTATTAGGGGGCTTAGAATAGGTGTAATTAGCTTAAAAATCTTGTAATCTTTTTTTTATTTTTTGTAATTTAGTGTTTGTTTTTTTTTGTAATTTAGTTTAGTTAATTTAATTGTATTTTTAGATAGATGTTTGTAGTTTATTAAATTTATTGATAGTGTAGGTGTATTTGTAACTTAGGTTAGGATTTATTTTACAGGTAATTGGGTAATTATTTTAACTAGGTAGATATTAAATAGTTAATAACTATTTAATATCTATTATACCTAGTTAAAATAATTAACTATTTACCTGTAAAATAAATATTAACCCTAACATAGCTATAATGTAATTATTAATTATATTGTAGCTATCTTAGGGTTTATTTTATAGGTAAGTATTTAGATTTAAATAGGAATATTTTAGTTTATAAATGAATTAGATTAATTTAATATAAATTTAGTTAGGGGTGTTAGGGTTAGATAGAGTTAATATAGTTAATATAAATACTATAGTAACTATATTAACTATATTAACCCTAATATAATTAGGGTTAACATAGTTAATATATATAATGTAATACCTATATTAACTATAATATACTTAGGGTTAATATAGATAATATAGCTGGCGGCGGGGTAGGTAGATTAAATTAGGGGTTAATCATTTTAATAGAGATGGCGGCGGTGTTAGGGGCTTACATTAGGGGTTAATAATTTTAATATAGATGGCGGCGGTGTTAGGGGCTCACTTTAGGGGGTTATAGATATAATATAGCTGGCGGCGGGGTACGGGAGCGGCGGTTTAGGGGTTAATAATTTTATTAGGTTGCGGCGGGGTAAAGGAGCGGCGGTTTAGGGGTTAATAGCATTTTTATTGTTAGGCTAGTGAGGGGGGATAGCGGATAGAGGGTTAGACAGTGTGGGCTATGTTAGGGAGGCGTGTTAGACAGTGCGGGCTATGTTAGGGAGGCGTGTTAGACAGTGCGGGCTATGTTAGGGAGGCGTGTTAGACAGTGCGGGCTATGTTAGGGAGGCGTGTTAGACAGTGCGGGCTATGTTAGGGAGGCGTGTTAGACAGTGCGGGTGTTTTAGACTTTAGTCAGGTTTTATAGGCGCCGGCAGATTCTAACGTGGCGCAAGTCACTGGCGACGCCAGAAATTTGTACTTACGCAGATTTCTGGACATCGCTGGTTTGTGAGACTTACGGCACGTTAGCATCTGACAGAGACTTATATGGGATAGCTCGAGTTGCGAGCTGAAACTGCGGGCGACGCCGGTCTCCTCGCTTGCGCCGCAAACTGCGATCTATATCGGATCGCGCCCCAGGAGTTTAAACACCAAGTTAAAGAAATAGAATTTATTTTAAAACATTTTCTAAAAAAATTTTTTTTACAAAAAATTAGGATTTACGTAATAATTAGTAATTACTTTATATTCAACAATTCATTACATGTTTGTCAAAACATCTGAATTACTGTCTTTATCAAGGAAATATTAGGGGCATATATAGTAGACTAGAAATAATAATCAGCTGAATATCAGATAGAATTAGCACATTTCAGTAAAATATGTATAATTTTGAGAACTGTGTTTTTAATATTAATCAAAACACATAAAAAAAAATATTGCATGAGGAAACTTTCTTTCTCTGAGAACCTTAAATGTTTCACACATTAATCCCAGCATCTTGCACTGAAGGTGTTCTAATCCCAGTATACAAAAGAATATGCTGTGTGCCCAGTTTGTCTGAATGAAGTAATTATACGTCCTTGAAATGTACCTAGAGGTAAATGGAATGCTTTTATATTTGTTCTGTATTAAGCAGAAATAAAGAAGCTGAAGAAAATAAAAAAACAGTACATATCCCAATCCTAGGCCCCTAGTAAATTTAGAATTTAACAGCATGTCTTCTTTTAAAAAATAAAATCCCAGGTTTGCCTTTCATTTATAAGTTTCCTGCAGCTGGTGAAACCTAAGCACGGTTTCATAAAAAGATTGAACATGAGAATCATAGCAATGCCAGGGTGACAAGCAAAGATATATGGCACACTCCAGGGGCCAGGAAAAAAAAGAGAGAGAGAGACATACTTTACAACAACCAAAAAGAGATCTTGTATTTGGAATTCAATCACATGACCTCTTTCACCTGAGTATGTTTTCATCTGCAACATTTAATATAAATCACGAAAACAAGCAAAGGAAGGTCTTGCTCACACGCAGTGCAGAATGTTGGTCTAACCCCTAGTGACACATTACTGTTGTGTGCTAAAAGCTGCTTTTATTATACTCACACTTTTAGAAGATTGTCAAATAAAAGATTTTTTTTTCATTCACTACCATACATTCACACTGACAGTGAAACCTATTGATTGTTATCTTACCTTTAAGAGCATGTGCTCTTACAAACAGTTTTACCCATTCAATGCTGAGTTCTTTTTGCCCCTTGCTGTATAAGATTTAAACGGGAACTTCTATTTTAAATGTAAATGTAAATTAAAGGGACAGAAAACTCTTGCAAAAAAATAGTCATGCACAAGAAAGAATGCTATTTTGTTTATTTACTTTTTAAGATGAACTTAAAACTATTTATTTTGATTTTGAAGCTAATAGAAAGTTATGTTATGTAACTGGATCTTAAAGTGATGGTAAATCCTAGCGTTTGTGAAACTCTAGGATTTACCATTGGAACAAATAAAAGGGACTTTCATTAATGAAATATAAAATTCTTCATTCTGAAAGCTCCTTTATTTGTTTGCAGCATTTGCTGCACTGAGCTGATAAGGCAGCCCATGGCAGAACACTATTTGGCTGAGAGGTGACATTTCCACCTCTTAGCCAATAGCAGTGCGGGGAATCCGGCTTGGCACCGTATAATGGAGGGAATCCAGCACTCACTTACAAGCACTCAGCAAAGATTAAAATAAAAAATGGGAAAGTTAGTTACCGCATCTGGCCAAATGGGACAAGCCCAGGTACCACATCAAGGTCTCTCCCAAAACCTGGGTCCCTAAACATCCAAACAATGCAAGCTCTCATTCAAACAAACTGGGAACAAGTGAAGGGTGCACAGACTTATGTAATCACCCTAGACACATACAAATCCCGGAAGGGAACTGCACTCTCAGCCATGGGTGCTCAATAGCACTCTCAGGAAGCTGCACTGTCCCCAGAGTCCCAGACAGTTAACCCCAGACAGGTCTGGGTGCAAAGCCTATAGGGAAAATTACAAAACAAATTAATGCATCACACAGAGGAAGTCCATCGCTGACTTACAAGCTTTAAGCTAAGATTAAAAGCAAAAAATTGAGTTAACTTGCTTTTAATCTTAGCTTAGTGCTTGTAAGTGAGATGCAGTAACTAACTGTTCCATGTTTGCATTTAATCTTAGCTCCAATGCATATATATATATATATATATATATATATATATATATATATATATATATATCCAGAGCCCAAGCTACAGTATTACCCTCCAAAAGTCATTCACCTGGGTGCAAAGATGTAATAAATATTCCACAAAACAAATGCACTCTCAGGCCTTTGGTTCAAGTATGTTCATAAATTTAATGAAACGTTTTTGAGGAAAATTTTCCCTTCATCAGCATAACTACATAGTGATAAACCCACACTTAAATAGAAAAGGTGGAACAAAACATATAATTAAAAACCTGTGTGAACACTCTTTGTGTTCTTATTACAAACTTCTTAAACTCTGCATTTACCTGTATCTTTTCTACTGTGAGCGTTCAACAATCAAACATAAGTTAAATGTGCAGATACAACCTATAATAAACATATTCTTGTCTTTTTTTTATTAATAACATGTGTGTGCTTCTACTCCACCAAGGTGTCTGTTCAAAGTGGATCTAACAATATACACTGCATCAAACATGCCTCAGTGTTAACCACAAGTTAATCCCTCTATATAGTCTTACTGAAGTGCAAGTAGTGCGTTCCAGTGTGAGAGGAGACCGGAAGTAGTAACTTGTGTCTCATTTCCGGTCTACATGGGCATTGAAAAATAAAATACTAAATTAAAAATATTATTATTATTGGTGGGACTAGTATGTCAGCACAGAACTCTTAATGCCTAAAATAACTAAGAATTGTGCACTCCACCATATAAAATAATTATTTACGAATTGTTACAGTCGTCATTGTGGACACTCCTTCATAAACCAGGCTTATTAAAAGTCATCACCGATACCATTGCACTGTATGATTGCCCAGCCATCATGAAACGAACTATACCAACTAGTATATTGCCAGTCTCAGAGACTATGTTTCAAATCTACAGGGAATGGGACTGTAGCTACCAGGCTATTAGATTTAAGAATAATCTCGGAAACAAGGCAATATGACAAGGATGGTATTGCTTGGGAAATATGATACATGTATTGTTACTCTTTGCTCCATATTAAAGGGCCATGATACCCAAATGTTGAAACACATGAAAGTGATGCAGCATAGCTGTAAAAATCTGACTAGAAAATATCCCCTGAACATCTCTATGTAAAAAAGAAAGATATTTTACCTCAAAAGTTCCTCAGTAGCCACATCCCATTGTAAAGGACTTCTAAGCAGCAAATCAGTATGTTTGTCCCAGGACAGCTAAGGGATTGAGCCTTGTGCACTCTCATGTTATTTCCCTATTCAGTTTAAGGAAGTTTACTATGAAATCTCATGAGAGTTAAGTCAAATCTCATGAAATCACAGTAAAAGAGTTCAGCACTGTTGATGCTGATTGGCTGCTGTTCATTTCTTCATTTTTTTTTACTTGCAGCTGGACAGCAGCTGAATTATAACTTTTTATACAGAACTTATTCTGCTGATCTGAGGAAGTTGTGAGGTAAAATATCTTCCTTTTTTACATAGAGATGCTCAGGTGATATTTTCTTGTCAGCTTTTTAAAGTTATAATGCATCAGTTTCAAGTGATTTAGCATATGAGTATTATGTCCCTTTAAGGGAAACTGTATCAAATGATACAACAAAAGAGTTACAGAGTAGAAAACCAAAATAAAATGTATAAATAAAAAAATAAATTAAAAAAAATGTACAGGTAAGAAAAAAAGAAACAGTTCAGATTGCTAAAAACAAAAGTAATACTGTTGCATTAGTTGCAACAAATTATTTTCATCCCCTGGTATTGAACTTCAAGTTTATGCACATTTTCATATTCACTTTTCATAAGTGTGTCTATTCATCAACATAACCATTTATTAACACCCCAGCCATAACTATATGGGGTTCTTTATATACTGGATACCACTGGATATTCGCAAACATGTGTCCCATGTATACATCTGGGGTTGATACAACCTTTCGCATCATTCATCAGGTGGGTTATAGGATGTCCCTGCAATAGAATGTACATGGATATTGGAACATGAACCTGTGTATAACCCAGGCCACCTTAGTGGTTTTTGCACAAAAAAGAGTGACCTGTTACTGTGACCATATCACATAGACAGTTGTATATGGGAACCACACATGCCATTCGCCCAATGGACGGATATACGCATATACCAAGGCATATATAGCCTAAAAGACCGCTTTTAACTTTGTGGGGGCCACAGTACCCGCACTCCTGGTATGTTGCGCATAGAATAATATACATTGATCACGTAATCCAGACAGTAGGGGGCATTACGAAGGAGTAGACACCACTTTGATTTAAGTACAATCTGTACTACTAGGTAAATCGAGTGTCTATTTGCTATGGTGACTACATTGTCTGCGAGTGTCCCTCCTGACAAGTCCGGACCTTTAAATAGTCCTGTGCATGTACAGGGTGAGGGTACTGTGTAGAATAGACGTACCCCATCCAGGGGCAAGCTACCCACCTTCCCCATATGAGATTTACTCCGCCAATGTTTGCACCCCTGGTTTGTAACTCCAAACTAGATAAGTGATTTAAAATCAGGTGGTGAATTCATATATATGTATAAATATGTATGTATGTGTTTATATGTGTATATGTCTGTAAATATATAAATACACATATACATACACATATACATATATAAATAAATATGTATACAGATAAAGACACACACAAATATATATATATATATATATATATATACACATACATATTCATATATATAAACACATACATATTTAGATATGTGTATGTATGTATCTTTATAGTAAGGCCCTTTGCAGGCTTTTTTCCCTTGAGACCTCATATCTTTGAGCACTTATGACTTTTTAATGCAATTTTATTTTTAAATAATTTTTACCAGGCAGTGTTAATATAAGTGCAACTGTACAGTTAAATGTATTTGTGATGTGTTTTGTGTTACTTTATTGTCCTGCGTAACAGTTAACCAGAGCTCTGAAGTCACACTAACCCAATGTGCGATAAATTAGAATGGTGCAAGCGAACGAGTTTACTTTCGACTTGTAATATGCACGCTATTTCTGTTGAGTGCAAAGAGACGAGAAATATCCCATATTGTTTGCGC